>NC_073409.1:17884661-18007161 GCF_028641065.1 Leucoraja erinaceus | reverse complement strand
GATGTGTTGACGTGTGATTCGCGATGCCTCAACTCTATTGCTTGCCCTCAACCAGTTGCATGGAGCTGGAGCCCGGTCAATACATGTTAAAGTGGCTGTTTGTGCTCCCATCGACTGACAAGGGTGTTAAACTGCCAGGAGTCTGATTGCTCCTAATTTAGAATGCAACCTGCCTGGCTCTGCTAAGTGTGAAAGATAAGCTAATCGCTGTCCTTGACAGCTGCTCTGCTCTGAGGGTCACCAGAACTCATCTGTACATCTCCTCTTTCCCTGAGTCTGATGCGCTGTAACAGTAGATTGCAACTGTTCGATCTAAGTTAGCCTCTGCTGCTGCGTGAGTGAGGCCCTTTGTAGTGGGTGTGCTTCACTACTCTCCTGCCTCAGCTCCAGACACAAAATGCTGGAGCAACTCAGTGGGACAGACAGTATCTCTGGAGAGAAGGAATGGGTGACGTTTCTGGTCGAGACCCTTCTTCAGGCAATTGTTATTTTTCAGTTTTAGATGAACGGGGAAAGGAAGGGTCTGAGATGCTCCCACGATGCTGGGATAATGATTCGAAGCAGGAAAAACGTGCATATGGCAGCAAGGTGGAGTTGCTGCCTTAAAGCCCTGTCCCACAGTACGAGTTCATTCCAAGAGCTCTCCCGAGTTAAAAAAAATCAAACTCGCGGTAAGCACGGAGAATGAACGTAGCGGGTACGTCGGAGCTCGGGGACGTCTCTTAGCGCTAACAGCAGGTACTCGGGAAGACTCGTTAACGGCAGATAAGCGCGGGAAGACTCGTGAAGATTTTTCAACATGATGAAAAATGTCCACGAGAGCCCCGAGTACCGACGGGTGGCCATTACCGTAAACCTCCGCGCTCTCTTGGAATGAACTCGTAACGTATGACAGGGCTTTTACACCACCAGAGACCCAGGTTTGATCCTGACGACGGGCGCTGTCTGTACGGAGTTTGTACGTTGTCCCCGTGATCTGGGTGGCTTTTCCACGGAAGCTCCGCATTCCTCCCACACTCCGAAGATGAGCAGGTTTTTTAGGTTAGTTGGTTTGGTAAAATTGTAAATTGTCCCTAGTGTGTGTAGGATAGTGTTCATGTGCAGGGATCGCTGGTCGGCATGGACTCGGTTGGGGACAAAGGACCTGTTTCCAACAGTATCTCTAAACCAAACTAAACTAAACCAAAATCTAGACTGCTCAAGCCTAAGCTGCCATTCATTTGGAGAGTGACTAATTGATCTTGGACATAGTTATGGACATAGCATCATGGCCTTGCACGTCAACCCGAACGCACAGTGATGAAAGAGATAACATAAAATGCCCAGTCCACCATAAGCACTGATCTCCGCCATTAAAGAGATCCATAGAAGGTGTTGCCTCAAAAAGGCAACCAATATCATCAAAGAACCACACTTTCATTTGGCACCTGCCACTGGGAAGAATGTACAGGAGCCTGAAAAGCCAGGTTCAAGAATAGCTTATTTCCTGCAACCATCAGGCTCTTGAACATGACACACTTCTCAACGACTATCATTTCCTATCGACCGCCTTTGGTTGCACTAAAGGACTTCAGTTTTTGCACCAGAAATATGATTATTAATTTATTGGAATGTTGTATTATATATGGATAGGAAAGGTTTCAAGGGATGTGGACCAAACACGGGCAGGTGGGGATAGTGTAGAAGGGGCATCTTGGTCAGTACGGGCAAGTGGGCCGAAGGGCCTGCTTCCATGCTCCACATTATCTGTGTGCGTTGTGTTTACAGGCCTGCTGAGCTGCTGCAAAATTAGTTTCATTGTTCCTTTGACAGTATAAATGGCAATTTAACAATCTTCACTCGTGACTCAGTGTTAGTGGCAGAGCAGCATTGTTAACAGAGCTGTTTCCTCTTAGCTCCAGCAACTGGGATTCAACACTGACCATGGCTGCTGTTGTGTGTGGAGTTTGCACAGTCTTTCAGTGACCATGTGTGGGTTTCCCCAACTAACTCTGGGGGTGGGCACAGACTCAATGACGATGCAGGACAGGTCCGATGTTCTGGCAACTGGTGGTCCGACACCGACTTTAATCCAGACAAAATTCCAAGAATGCACTTGAAATCCCCCACCACCCCTTCCCCCCCCCCCCCCCCCCCCCCCCCCCCCGAAAATGTTACGACAAGGCTGGGACCATTCTGGTCACCAAGCACTGACCTACACTAATCCTACAATAATCCCATTCTATTCTCCCAATAACTCCATCCAGATTCTACAACTCACCTATGCATTCGATGCAATTTACCATGGGCCAATTGACTTACCAACCCACAAGTCTTTGAGATGTGGGAGCAAGATAGAGCTTCCTTCATGTGGTTGTACAGAGAGAATTTGCAAACACCACACGGACAGTACCCAAGGTCAGCGTTAAACCTGGGTGGCTGAAACGGTGAGGCAGTAACTCTGCCTCGTCACTCATCAGATAAGTACAAATTTGTTCACAGCCACAAACAGCTTTAGGGTACTGAGACATCAAGGTTATATTAGCAGCCTAGCTGAGATTTATGACCCAGAGACACAAGTTCGAATCTTACCACACCCACTGGAGAATCTGAATCCAATGAAGTAAATAAATCTGAAGTTATTTATGGCACGGTGGCGCAGCATTAGAGTTGCTGCCTTACAGCGCCAAAGACCCGGATTTGATCCTGAATGTGTCCGTATGATATATCCGGGTTAAAGCCTGCAACACATCCCAAATCTAATTTATACCTCGGGAATAGTGGCTCGCAGTAATACTAAAAGCACTTGTAAAAGGAGAAATGACCTTTGTTTAAATAGAACCATACATGATCTAATGATGTCCCAAAACACTTAACAATCAAGGACAGACTTTCTGACGGTGAGCCAATGTTATAACATAGGAAATGTGACTGCCAATTTACGCATAGCAAAGCCATGAGAAGAAGGCAGTTTGGTGTTTGTGACCAGAAAGCTTCTGCTCTTCTTTGGATAGTACGCTGGGGAGTTTACCATCCAGCTGAGCAGTAACCAGAACCTCAGGTGAACACCTCAACTGAAAGGTGGCGCCTGTGATCAGGGCAGCACAGTGGCGCAGTGGTACAGTTGCTGCCTGACCAACTGTCCAGGGCCTCCTCCATTGTCAGAGTGAGGCCCAGCACAAATTGGAGGAACAGCACCTTATATTTAGCTTGGGTAGCTTACACCCCAGCGGTATGAACATTTACTTCTCTAACTAGTAGCCCTTGGTTTCCCTCTCTCTACATCCCCTCTCCCTTCCATGTTCTCCCACCAGTCTTACTGCCTCCGACTACATTTTATGTCTGTACCGTCCACTCCCCTGACATCAGTCTGAAGAAGGGTCTCGATCCGAAACATCACCCATTCTTTCTCTCCAGAGATGCTGCCTGATCTGCTGAGTTGCTCCAGCATTTTGTGCCTGCCTTACAGCGTCAGATACCCGGGTTCGATCCTGACTATGGGTGCTGCCTGTACGGAGTTTGTACGTTCACCCCGTGATATGCGTGGGTTTTCTCCGGGAAGCTCCTGTTTCCTCCCACACTCCAGAGATGTACGGGTTTGTAGACTAATTGGCTTGGAATAAATGTAAAATGTTTCGCTAGCGTGAGGCTGGGTTTGGTTCATAGCTCACACTCTATGTGAAGGTCCATGGTCCACATTGTTAGAGTGGTCAAAGTTTAGACTCTAATGGAGTTAGCTTGGGCTTTTAAGGTCAGTCTGGGGCTGAAGAGCTGAAGGCTTAAGAAAATTAAGAGTTGCTTCTGATGATTAGTTTGGAGGTATAGATACAGCATGGAAAGATCCCTTATTCCACGTTTCCATTCTATACACTAGGGGCAATGTACAGAAGCCAATTAACCTACAAACCAGCATGTCTTTAGAATAGACAATAGACAATAGACAATAGGTGCAGGAGTAGGCCATTCAGCCCATTGAGCCAGCACCGCCATTCAATTTGATCATGGCTGATCATCCCCAATCAGTACCCCGTTCCTGCCTTCTCCCCATATCCCCTGACTCCTCTATCCTTAAGAGCCCCATCTGGCTCTCTCTTGAAGAATGTGAGAGGAAACCGGAGCACCTGGAGAAAACCCACGCGGTCACAGCGAGAACGCGTAAACTCCGCGCACACAGCACCCGTGGCCAGGATCGAACCTGGGAACCTGGCGCTGTGAGGCAGCAACTCTACCTGCAGCGCCACCATGCCGCCCCACTTGCCGGTTATGCCGGCTGGGGTGAAGATGAGGGGGGAAGAACCGAGACCTGAGGTAGTTTGGAGGAGCATGAGATGGACAAGTTAGAGGGCATTGACCACACAATGGTTAACAATAAGTGCAACGTTGACATGCTATCTTTGGAGGGTAGAAGTGAGCGGAAGATCATGTTCTCAGTGTGATATCATTTGATCTTTTGATACATGTCGGACCTGCATTCACATTTCCCTGCACCAGCGTTCTCCCGTCACTTTGTGCAGTTTGCTGCTGCTCTTGTGTATGTATGATGCATTTGGCAGTCACGGGCAAGGTTCATAGAATTACTCGATCTCAGCGACTCAGCATAATCCGACCGTCATCGGAAAACTGCTGAGGAACAGCTGCCCAGCGACAGAAATGCAAAAGCCGCACGGCCCCGCGATGGTGTTTTCATTGTCATTTTTTAATTGCCCTCGATGATCACCCAGTGATGAAAGGCCAGGGCGATTTATGCCGCATCGGTCTCAGTAACGGTGAGCTGCGGACTTTAATTGTGCGGGAAGGAACCGCAGGTTCTGGCTTATTATGAGGATGGACACAAAGTGCTGGAGTAACTCAACGGGTCAGGCATGTTGGTAAGCGATAGGGGCAGAATTAGGTCATTCGGCCCATCTAGTCTACTCCGCCATTCAATCATGGCAGCATCTCTGATGAAAAAGGTTGGCTGACGTTTCAGGTTGGAACCCTTCTTCAGACTGAAAGTAGAGTGTGGGGGGGGGGGGTTGGAACGAGCGGTAGGAAAAGGCAGGGGGGCTTCAGTTGAGTTCCATCCTATATTACCTTCGTACATGGCTGTACCTCCATCACAAGCTTGTTACAGAGAAACACAGCATCCCTACAGGTTTAGAGGGATATGGGCCAAACTCGGGCAGATGGGACCAGTGTAGCTGGGACGTTGGCTGGTTTGGGCAAGTTGGGCTGAAGGGCCTGTTACCACACTGTATGACTCTAGGACTCTATCACAGGCTGAGCTGTAGCCAGTAACTGATCCCGAAAAGGCAATGGGGAGACATGAGCAAATAGATCCGAGGTTAGCAAAAAAATATAATGCTATAGACCTGACTGCGACTGCACACTCTTGTAACTGTGATCCCATGAAGGGGGGAGTCAACTTGCAAATAAACATGGCACTGTAGACCTAACTGCAACTCCACTCTCTTCTGACAGAGAGACCTCCTAAAGGAAGAAGTCAAAGGCTGCAGCCACTGTTTGAATACCTAAAGGGGCTGCCCCTTGCCTTCTGGCTGCATTTTTCACCCACCATCCTCATCTTTGGACACCCTGTGCGTAGGGGAGAGGGTAGGGCTGAAGATGTCCTGGTTGGGTTGCTCCTGGGCCTGGCCAAGTTGACCATCCGCGAGTCAAGGCTCCAGGCGGTGGAGGGCTCCACCCGAGCCGGCTGCCTGCCCCTTTTCCGGGGTTACGTCCGTGCCCGGGTGCGGAGAGAAAGGGAATACGCCCTGTCTGTGGGCACCCTGAGGGAGTTCCGCAACCGCTGGGCACCGAGGGGGGTTGAATGTATCCTGGACAAGGATTGCAATATAGTTGTTTAGCAGTTGCTTAGCATATTTGTTTGTCTTGTATTATGATGGTGTTTTGTTTAATTGTATTGTAAATACTATTTTAATATTTGAATAAATATTTTTGATTTTTTTAAAAAAGGAAGAAATCAACGCAGTAGCTTAGTTTAGTTTAGTTTAGAGATACGGTGTGGAAACAGGGCTGCTCCATCGAGTCTGCTCTCCGACAAGCGATCCCCGCACACTTACACTATCCTACACATACTAGGGACAATTTTACATTTACAGCAAGCCAATTAACCTACTAACCTGTACGTCTTTGGCAAGTGGGAGGAAACCGAAGATCTCAGAGAAAACACACACAGGTCACAGCGAGAACGTACAAACTCCGTACAGACAGCACTCGTAGTCGGGATCGAACCTGAGTCTCCACGCTGCAAACGCAGTAAGGCGGGAACTCTACCGCTGCGCCACCGTGCCGCCCTTACATTTTATTTAATTTAATTTATTTTATTTTAGATCCAGATTGGTCTACTCTTCCTGATGATCCCATGGCCTTCTGCAAAGGGTGCTGCACCATTCACTCCCCACGTTCAAGTGTTGAAGGAGCCTGGCTCTGGCGGGGGAGGGGCAGGGGAGGGGGGTGTTGTCCTTGGACTGCACAGGGTTACAGAAGCAATCTCCAGGGACACCCACTGCCCTCTGCAAATAATCGAGGTGAGGACACAATTTTCCATTAAAACTGACACGGTTGTATTGGCATCAATTTTATCCTTGATAGAAAACTTTGGGGGAAAGAATGCATATCCTATAGTGTAAAATAGTCAATGGCCTAAAATACCTGTGTACTGCTCTGGATACATATTGTTGTGTAGCTGGAAATCGACTCACAACTTACCCTCCGGCAGAGAAATATCAAGTCCCAAGAGGGAAATTCAATCTTCTTATGTTCTAATTAGGTTTACATTTTAATTAGAAAATTTGCTCAGGCGTTAACTCTCTCTTCCTAGATTATGTTAACATTAGAGTCATAGAGTGTTGCATTGTGGAAAGAGGCCCTTCGGCCCAACTTGCCCACACCGACCAACCTATCCCAGCTACACTAGTCCCATTTGGTCCACATTCCTCCAAACCTATCCTATCCATGTACCTGTCAAACAGCTTCTTAAATGTTGGGATAGTCCCTTCCTCAATTATCTCCTCTGGCAGCTTGTTCCATGCATCCACCACTTTTTGCGTGAAAAAGTTACCCCTCAGATTCCTATTAAATCTTTTCCCCTACACCTTAAACCTATGTCTTCCGGTCCTTGATTCACCTACTCTTTGCATCTACCCGATCTATTCCTCTCATGATTTTATACACCTCAATAAGATTCCCCCTCATCCTCCTGCGCTCCAACAAATAGAGTTCCAGCCCACTCAACCTCTCCCTATTGCTCACACCCTCTAGACCTGGCAACATCCTCGTAAATCTTCTCTGTACCCTTTCCAGCTTGACAACATCTTTCCAATAACATGGAGCCCAGAACTGAGCACAATATTCTAAATGCAGTTTCATCAACGTCTTATACAACTGCAACATGACATCCCAACTTCTATACTCAGTAATCTGACTGATGAAGGCCAAAGAGCCAAAAGCCTTTTCTACCTGCGACTCCACCTTCAAGGAACTAGGCACCTGCACTCCTAGATCCCTCTGCATTACAACACTCCAGAGCCCTGCCATTCATTGTTAGATGTTAGACTTTCCAAAATGTAACAGCTCACATTTTTCTGTATTAAATTCCATCAACCATTCCTCAGCCCACCTGGCCAATCGATCAAGATCCTGCTGCAATCTTTCACAACCATCTTCACTATCTGCAAAACCACCCTGTTTTGTATCATCAGCAAACTTGCTAATCTTGCCCTGTATGTTCTCATCCAAATCATTGATGTAGATGACAAACAGTAACGGGCCCAGCACCGAACCCTGAGGCACACCACTAGTCACAGGCCTCCAGTCCGAGAAGCAACGTTCCACCATCACCCTCTGCTTCCTTCCATGAAACTGAATTTCTATCCAATGGTGCAATAGCATAGGTTCAGTCTAGTTCAGTTTAGAGATACAGCGTGGAAACAGGCCCTTCGACCCACTGAGTCCATGCCGACCACCAATCACTGTGTACACAAGCACTATCCTATACACTAGGGACAATTTACCATTTTTAACCTGCAATTAAGCCAATTAACCTACAAACCTGTACGTCTTTAGAGTGTGGGAGGAAACCTGAGCACCAGGAGAAAACCACACGGTCAAGGGAAGAACGTACAAACTCTGTACAGATGGCACCCATAGTCAGCATTCAACCCAGGTCTCTGGCACTGAAAGGCAGCAACTCTACTGCTGTGAGACTGTGCCACCCAGTCCCGACATGATTTTCAACCTCCCTGGTCTGGGAAATAATGGACCTTATTTTCTCACGGAACAACTAGATTTTACCAACCTTATTTCCCCGAAGACATAAAAAAGTGCAAATGCCGGAATCTTGAGCAAAAGACAAAATGCTGGAGGAACTCAACGGGTCGGGCGGCATCTGTGGAAGAATGTGCAGAGTCTGTGTTTTGGATCCAGACCTCTCTTCGGCCGAACTGGTTGAAGTGTTCCAACCTGAAACGTCGTCTGTCTATTCGCTCCATGGATGCTGCCTGACTCTCACAGAGTTTCTCCAGCAATTTGTGGTTTTTTTGCTCAGGATTCCAGAATCCGGATTTTGTTTTTGTCTTCATTTCCCCAGAGGATATGCTATTGAAAAGCCTGATACACAAGCACGTTAGACTTCTTAGACATTTGAGATACAGTGCAGAAACAGGCCCATCAGCCCACCGAGTCCACTTCAACCAGCAACAGCCCCGTACACTAGCACGAGGGCAATTTACAATTTTACCGAAGCTAATACACCTACAGACCTGCACACCTTTGGAATGTGGAACAAAACTGGAGCACCCGGAGAAAACCCACGTGGTCACAGGGAGAATAAATGAATGAATCAATCAATTTATTGGCCAAGTATTCACATACAAGAAATTTGCCTTGGTGCTCCACCCGCACGTGGCAACATGACATACAGTGGCAGTTAGGAATGACGCATAAAACATTAAAAGTTAATAATAAAACATTGTCGGTTAAAGGTACAAAATCCGTGCAGACAGCATCCGTAAGCAGAATTGAACCTGGGTCTCTGGCACTGTAAGGCAGCAACTCATTTGCTGTGCCAACATGCCGCCACAAGTCTTGATCTTCACTGAGTTTGCTGATCTCCTGTGGACCTAAATACAGTGTATTCCAGGAAGCATTGTTCCATTCCAGGCTCCAGTGTATTCCAGGAAGCATTGCCTATGAAGGTCATGTTCCTACTCACTCTCAGCTACTCAATCACCGGGCCTGTCCAAGCTGTGGTTGCTCACCTCTGGTATATCTTGCTGCTTGTTGCTGTATCAAGGAGGTCACCAGGCCCATTCCTGGAGAAGGGGAGGCTTTATCTATGTTTCTTTCAGCCCTCGGAGCAGGTCGTGTAAGAATTTGCATAATTAAACTGCAAGCTTTATGAGCCTGTCCCACTTACGCGACTTTTCCGGCGACTGCCGGCACCCGTCATAGGTTGTTACAGGTGGTCGAAAATATTCAACATGTTGAAAATCCAGCGGCGACCAGAACAAGGTACGACTCTTTGGGCGACTACTCACGGCCATACAGTCTTCACCCACGACATGTCACTAGGGTGTCACCTGTATGGTCGTGAGTCGTCTCTTTGTCACCCAAAGAGTTGTAGCATCTTTCTGATCGTCACTGAATTTTCAACATGTTGAAGATTTTCGGTGACCTATGACAAGTGCCGGCAGTCGCCGAAAAAGTTGTGTAAGTGGGACAGTCCCTTTAGTGGGTTGCATTCATCTAGTATTGTTCCACAAGGCCACCTTCACCAGAAGGTGTTGGCTACAAACTTAAAGGTTTGCTGCGGCCCCCTTTGCACAAAGATAATACGTCTGGTCTTTACAGTTCTTCGCCAGCCTATCAGTTTCCCTTTGAACCCAGGGAGCACTCACTTCTCTAAGTAGCAACACTCCCCTGTAACTGGAAGAGTGCTGCTTTGATTGACTTCATTCTGAATGGTTCAATGATCCAATGGTTCTTTATAGTCATCTATGCACTGCGCGGTGAAATTCGTGTTTTGCGTAGCTGTCACATGCGCATTTGGCATATTTTGACGTCAGTTACAAAAGTCCAAAGTCCACGGTCCAGTCCACATGCTGGTACTGGAGCGCCCCCAGTCCAGGTAAGTCCAGGTCAGTCCAGGTCAGTCCAGGTAAGCCCAGGTTAGCCCCAGCCCATTGCAGGGCCTCCTCCATCACCCTCGACCAGCTCGGCCAAAATCCCTCTCCTCGACTGACCACCTCTGTGCCCCAGCTCCCTCCTTCAAGGGCTGGCTGCCAATGTTGTAGCTCCAAGGTTAAGTACTGCACGATCGTACAATTGATCAATAGAATACACTGTAATACATCTTTGCAGAAGGAAACTTGGCAAAGCTGTTTTGGAAATGTTGTAATTAGAGATCACGTTGTTTACGGGACTTTCATAAACGGTTCTCTGCTGATACACCGTGCTGCTTTAATGTAGTCAAACAATTCCTTGGCTAAGCCCTTCTGCGAGGATGCTGCCTGAAAGATATAATGGAAGAGAGACTGTGAAATGGCCTCACAACAGATCCTCACCCACTTTGTTCTCCAAGTGACTCTAGCAAGGAGGTTGACACTTAAGTCCCATCCAGACTAGCCTACCGAGCCCATTCGATGTTCTAAACTGCAGACACTCGTTCAAAAATATGGCTCGCCAACCCCTTCTTGGGGTAAGCAGGGAGAGTTGAGCAATAACTGTTGCTAGCCAATGACGCAGAGAATAATTTCTATAAAGAAGACTTTTGGCTATTCTGCAGAATTTAATCAGAAGCAGATTCAATCCTTGTGATCGTACTGCAGATTAAAACAGTAACCAGAGGCCCTCAATGGTTCTCCACTCTCTATCTTGCTCTGGGGGTGAGTGCGCTACTGGTGTGATTTGGGTGTGAATGTTTCATTGTTAGCTGAGTGTACGCTGTGGTTTAAGCACGATACACGGTCTCTGCTGTCAGATGTGAGTTTAGTTTTGTTTCGAGATACAGCGCAGACAGGCACTTCAGCCAACCAGCGATCCCCACGCACTAACACCATCCTCCTACACACTAGGGGACAATTTACCATTTTTATCAAGGCCAATTAAGCTGCAAACCTGTACGTCTTTGGAATGTGGGAGGAAACGGGAGATCCTGGAGAAAACCCACGCAGGTCACGGTGAGAACGTACAAACTCCATACAGACAGTTCACCCGTAGTCAGGATCAAACGCGGGCCTCTGGTGCTGTGAGGCAGCAACTCTACCGCTGCGCCACCGTGCCGCCCTATTGCCGAGTTGATTTGTTTTTGTCTAGTTGTAGAGATACAGGGCAAAAACAGACCCTTCAGCCCACCGAGTCCACGCCGATCAGAGATCCCCACACACGATCACCATCCTACACACACTAGGGGCAATTTGCAAAGTTACCAAAGCCAATTAGCCTACAAACCTGTTTGGCTTTGGTGGGAGGAAACCAGAGATCCTGGGGAAAACCCAGGTAGTTCTCCCTCTGTGGTTTGCCTAATGAGTAGCAGTATTTAAAGCGTCTAAAGGCACGATTGCTGTCCCGTTCCATTGAGGCAGGTTTACAAGCTCCACTGCGTTCAAAACACAGCTAGGACAAGATTTATCTTCACTGCCGTTATGCTCGTATAAACTCAGTGTCTTCCTGTGGTTTATCCCTAACCAGGACTTGTTGTGCTGAAAGATTATCAATGCTCTGTCAGGGCAGAATAACCTATTGTGAAACCACTAACGGCATCAATGGAATTTGAAGTCAGCTTGAACTAATGCTGGGGAAAAGCAACTCCAATAGAGGCAATCTCCCCACAAGATAAGCCGAGAACATACGTCTCTTTCCGCATTGATTTGCTCGCTGTCATCACCTCCTCTCCTGCAGCAGGTCATAGAGACATCGAGTCATAGAGTGATACAGAGAAAACAGGCCCTTCGGCCCAACTTGCCCACACTGGCCAACATGTCCCAGCTACACTAGTCCCAGCTGCCCGCATTTGGCCCATATCCCTCCAAACCTGTCCTATCCATGTCATCTGTCTGTTTCTTAAATGTTGGGATAGTCCCTGCCTCAACTACCTCCTCTGGTAGCTTGTTCCATGCACCCACCACTGTGAAAAAAGTATCCCTCAGATTCCAATTAAATCTTTTTTCCCTTCACATTAAACCTATGAAAACAGAGAGAATGAGAAGCAGTTTCTTTCCAGAAACCATTAGGACTGTAAACTTCTATCTTACCAGGGACCAACTTATGCCCCTGTCCCACTTAGGAAACCTGAACGGAAACCTCTGGAGACTTTGCGCCCCACCCAACGTTTCCGTGCGGTTACCGGAGGTTTTTGTCAGTCTCCCTACCTGCTTCCACTACCTGCAACCTCCGGCAACCACCTGCAACCTCCGGGAACCGCATGGAAACCTTGGGTGGGGCGCAAAGTCTCCAGAGGTTTCCGTTCAGGTTTCCTAAGTGGGACAGAGGCATTATTAACGGTACCAATTTACTGTTGTGTGGTGTCTTTATAAATTGCTGTTTCTTCTTTTTTTCATCCCACAAATATGTAATATGTGAATATGTGATTCTGTTCCATTCTGTTTTGTAGTTTTGTTTTTGCATAATCGCAAGCATTGCCACTTTTCATTTCACTGCGCATCTCGTTTGTATATGTGACGAATAAACTTGACTTGACTTGACTTGACTTGACTTGACTTGACTTGACTTGACTTGACTTGACTTGACTAGGGGTGCTGCACTGGCAGCAGCCTCTACCTACAGCCGGTCTGCTATTTCTGTCTTTTTATTATTTTGAGTTAGTCTAAAGTGTTGTGTTGTGCGAAACTTTAACTTTTCTATGTGGGGGAGGGGGGCAGGGTAAGGGGGGAAACCGTTTCTCAGTCTCTTCCTGGCGGGGACGCGACTATTTCTCCGAGTCGCGTCCTCGCCCCCCACCTCGCGGCCTACCAGCTGGATCGTAGCGGCCTTTCCTGCCGGGGACCGGGAACCGGACCAGGGCTGCTACAGCGGCGGCGCAGCGCTGGAGTCACCACGGAGCGGGCGATGCCTACCTGGGTCGCCGTTGGAGCTCCGGAGCGTTGGGTGCGGAGAGCTACCAACGCGGGCGGCGCTGAACGGCATCGTGGAGTCCTGGGGCGCCTTGCAGAGGGTCGCCAGCAGCGGGTCTCCACCCGGCGCGGCCTGCGGACTTTGGGAGCCGCAGACTCTGGTAGGAGGGGGCCGACTCTGTGTCCACGTCGCTGAGGACGTCCTGCAGCCCCGACGTCGGACTTTTAACACCCCGGCGAGCGGTCCTGAACATCGGGCCACCCGTAGCGGCAACTGCGGAGGGCTTGGGGAGGCCCTGACCACGGGGAATAGTGGAGGAAGAGACTGACTTTGGTGCCTTCCCACACAGTGGGGAACTTTGATTCTGCTGTGTGGGGATGTTTTATGTCAAACCCTATAGTGTGTTGTGTCCTGTTGATTTTTATTGTATGGCTGTATGTAAATTCATTTCACTGTGCCATCAGGCACATGTGACAATTAAATCTATCTTGAATCTTGAATCTTGAATCTTGATATCCTCTGATTCTCGATTCCCCTACTCTGGGCAAGAGACTCTGTGCATCTGCCCGGTTGATTCCTCCCATGGTTTTATACACATCTGCGAGATCACCCCTCACCCTCCTGCGCTCCAGGGAGTAGAGAATTTAGGCCATTCAGCACGTCCAATTAATTCTATCATTCAGCCAGTGATTTGCTCACATGTACCTTAACCTTATCCTTACCTTGATTGAGCTCCATATCCTTCAATAACCTAACTGAACAATGAATTTAGCAATCTCTGTTGCGAGACCCCCAATTGGGTCATTTTTAATATCTTTTGGCAAATGAATACTTCAGTTATAGATAAAAAGGAAATTGAAATTTATAGATTGGTTTAAACCAGACTGCAACTGATGAATGAGACGCCAATGGGCTCTGGTGTAAGGGGCCGTTAAGGGATGTGTTGTATTCCCATTGCAGGGATGTCTTGGCATGACATCTTCCCTTATGTGATGGATGACTCCAGATTAATATTACTGCTCTCTGCTCGAGGTTATTTGTTTTCGCTGCTGCAGAGACTAAAGTCAGCAAAAGAGATTTCACATATTTCCTTGTATCTTAAAAATATTTAGTAACAATAGGCCCAGTAAAACTATTTGCTTTCCAAATATTGCAGTCACCTGCTCTTCAATCACTCCTCCCTCTGGAAACACATTCGATTACCCCGTGAACACATTTGTGTGCTACTTTCCTTTGTTTCGATCCATATTCTTGCTGAATCACCTGAGCTGTCGATTTTCCCTGATCTCCTTACGTATTCTGAAATTCCTTCTGTGTACGAAAGAACTGCAGAATGCTGGTTTAAATCGAAGGTAGACGCACAATGCTGGAGTAACTCAGCGGGTGAGGTCGATTCTTTGGAGAGAAGGAATGGGTGACGTTTCTGGTCGATACCCTTCTTCAGACTCTGCACAAAATGCTGGAGTAACTCAGCGAGTGAGGCAGCATCTCTGGAGAGAAGGAATGGGTGACGTTTCGGGTGACCCGAAACGTCACCCATTCCTTCTCTCCAGAGATGCTGCCTCACCCGCTGAGTTACTCCAGCATTTTGTGTCTACCTGAAATCCTTATGTGTTTTTCGGAATAATTTATCCTTAAGATTTGTTCCAATTTTGTCAGTTGATTCTTGTAATGATTTAGTTTCGTATTTTTTAATTTATTAATTTTTTTTTGGGTCAAGGATAGAGAGTTCACGTCGATCGCGGCCCTGCCTCCACCCATCATTCCACCACCACGCACAAGAAGCACAAGACACGCACCATTATATACAGATGCCGAGACGTGTGTTCAACTCCGGCTGAACAACTTGTGTGTGGACTCGATAAGCAGAAGAAGTTCTTTTTATTGTCAAGTGAGCAGTAGTACAGTGAAAAAAAATGTTCTGCATTTATCCAGACAAATCATACTATACTCTAGACTTTGGAGAAGCAGCGTGGAAACAGGCACTTCTGCCCTAACCAGCAATCACTCTGTACACTTGTACTATCCTACACACGCTAGGGACAATTTTACTGAAGGCAATTCACCTACAAACCCGAACGTCTTTGGAGTGTGGGAGAAAACTGGAGCACCCGGGGAAAACCCACGTGGTCACAGGGAGAACGTACAGACTCTGTACAGACAGTACCCATAGTCAGGATCGAACCCGGGTCTCTGGCACTATAAGGCGGCAGCTCTACCACTGCACCACCATGCCGTGCATAATTAGTACAATAAATCCTCTTCTGGAACATCACGCAGAGGGTCGCCATGTTCTGGTGCTATCTTGCACTTCCCAATCTCTGGTAAGTCCAATCACGGCCCTGGGAGATAGGCAGTTTCTGACTTCCTCACTTTAAGGTCCAGGTACTGGAGTGATGAAGCAGGGGTCGGCTTGTTCCACCACTGTTCCGTGCAGCTGCCTCAGACCCGGTCCGCTCGCTCGCTGGTTGATGCAGGGCCTCCTGCAGCCGCCTGCACCGACGCCAACACCCACGTCCACCGCAAACCTCTGGCAGCCACCCCTCCGTGTCCGTGCAACGAGATCACCAAGTCACCGCTACCCGACCCAACCACAGAACATCATAAATTCTAGAGGGAAATATTTACACTGTGTAGCTTTCCGCTTCTTTTTTCGTAAAATCCAATTATTAGAGAGTCACAAAGTCATACAGCATGGAAGCAAGCCCTTCAGCCCAACTTGCCCATGCCGACCTACATGCCCAGCCTATCCCATATATTTAATGCAGTTCGATCTTGATGATGGGCTAGGAATACCCAGTCATAGAAACATAGAAATTAGAAACATAGAAATTAGGTGCAGGAGTAGGCCATTCGGCCCTTCGAGCCTGCACCGCCATTCAATATGATCATGGCTGATCATCCAACTCAGTATCCCGTACCTGCCTTCTCTCCTTACCCCCTGATCCCCTTAGCCACAAGGCCACATCTAACTCCCTCTTAAATATAGCCAATGAACTGAACTACCCTCTGGCAGAGAGTTCAAGATTACCCTCTCTGTCTGAAAAAAAGTTCTTCTCATCTCGGTTTTAAAGGATTTCCCCCCCTTATCCTTAAGCTGTGACCCCTTGTCCTGGACTTCCCTAACATCGGGAACAATCTTCCTGCATCTAGCCTGTCCAAACCCCTTAAGAATTTTGTAAGTTTCTATAAGATCCCCTCTCAATCTCCTAAATTCTAGAGAGTATAAACCAAGTCTATCCAGTCTTTCTTCATAAGTTAGTCCTGACATCCCAGGAATCAGTCTGGTGAACCGTCTCTGCACTCCCTCTATGGCAATAATGTCCTTCCTCAGATTTGGCCTCAGACATCATATATTGGACCCTCTGACACCACGAGAAGGATTCACGGTTGAGGAATAAAGATGAGTTAGTTGGCACTCATGCCTGTTCTGTTATTCAAGAAGGTCATGGCTGATCTCTATTCCCAGTGTCACTGGAATGTAACCATTCTTCATTGGTATCATTTGATTCCCTTAGCATTTAAAAACCCATCTTAAATACATTCAGCCATTAGGTTTCACAGGGCACAGATTCACCACTCTCTGGATAATTAAATATTTTTTCACTTCAGAGATATATGTGCTTCTTTCCAGCCCCCGAAGCAATCACTCCAACAAGCCCTCAATCCCCACATCCAAAAACTTTGGATTTCCTCCCAAACCATTTACCTCTTGGTTTAGATTAGCTTAGAGATACAGAGCGGAAACAGACCCTTCGACCCACCGAGTCCGTGTCGATCAGCGATCCCTGCACACTCACACTATCCTACACACACTTGGGATAATTTACAATTTTACCAAGCCAAGTCACCTACAAACCTGCACGTCTGTGGTGTGTGAAAGAAAACCAGTGATCCCGGAGAAAACCCACGGGAAGAATGTACAAACTCTGTACAGACAGCAACCCTTGTCTCTGGCGCTGTAAGGCAGTAACTCTGCTGCTTAACTTCTCAACTTCTCTCTCTTTCTTCCTCACAGCCCTGCAGTTGGGCCTGTCCCACTTACGCAACTTTTTCGGCGACTGCCGGCACCCGTCATAGGTCGTTGCCGGTCGCTGAAAATTGTCAAGATGTTGAAAATCCAGCGGCGACCAGAACAAGGTACGACTCTTTGGGCGACTACTCACGGCCATACAGGCTTCACCCCGCGACATGTCGCCTGTACGGTCGTGAGTCGTCTCCACAGTCGCCCAAAGAGTCGTAGCATCTTTCTGGTTGCCGCTGGATTTTCAACAAGTTAAAAGTTTCCAGCGACCTGCAACGGCCTATGACAGGTGCCGGCAGTCACCGAAAAAGTTGCGTAAGTGGGACGGGCCCATTAGACTTTCCTCGCCGGCCCAATATGTCCCCCCAAGGTGAGGCATCAAGATGTTTGACGATGGTATCCTTTGTTCTAGCTGCATTATCGATGTCAGACAAGTGGAAACTGTAGCTGTTATTATTGAGGTTAAGAAGAATAGTGTTTGGGAGCGTTCTGCTTGGTTTAATTTACAGATATAGCATGGAAACAGGCCAATCGGCCCACTGAGTCCATGCCGACCATCAAGCCCACATCAACCATTGATCACCATGTCACTCTAGTTCTATGTTATCCCACTATCTCATCCACTCCCTCCACTCGGGGCTATTTGCAGAGACCAACTAACCTACACACTCACGTGTGTCTTTAGAATATGGGGGGAAACACTAAAGAATCCGATGCGATCACAGGGAAAATGTGTAAACTCTAGAGACAGATAGCACCGGAGATCAGGATTGAACCCCAGTCACTGGAACAGTGGGGGAAACAAAACTCAGTGGCAAACAATTTCATAAAATTCAATGGGATCCAGAAGTTACATTCAATAGCTGAAGCTTTTGTGAAGTTTTCACAGTGCTTAAAGGGCCTGTCCCACTTGGGCAACCTAATCCGCGAGTTCTGGTGAGTTTGTCCTCGACTCACACTCGCAGCATGGTCGACACGAGGTCGTAGGAGGTCTTCGTACCTCTCCCTCATGCTCGAGAGTGGTCTCCGCGTACTCGCGGCCTCAGCTAGGTCGCGCCTTTTTTTTCAATATGTTAAAAAATGCCCGCGAGTAAAAAAAAGGTCGCCATGGAAAAAAATCGATACTTTTTTTTACTCGTAGGTTTAGTCGTAGTAGGTCGGCATGTTAGTCATAGGTAATCAAGGGTAGTCGAAGGTAGTCGAAGGTAGTCATCGATAGTCTTCATCATAGTCGAAGGAGGTCGTCTTCTCTCTCCACTATTCAGTGTCCAATTTTCCCGAAGTTAGTTGTAGCTAGTCATAGCTAGTCTTCAACATGGTCAAAGCTGGTCTTCAACATGTCATTTAACTCTCCTAAACTCTTCTAAACTCGCCAATTAGGTTGCCCAAGTGGGACAGCCCCTTAAGACCTTGTCATTTATGGTCATGGGGAATGTTATGCTGCTGACTTTGAGCGATGCAGGTTTCATCCATGGACAGGTCAATTCATTTCCCACTGCACCCTTGCAGTTCTGAGCATGTCTGTGTGTCAGGGTAGAGAGAACATTGACTGCTTGCATCACAGCTTGTTTCAAGTCAAGTCAAGTCAAGTCAAGTTTATTTGTCACATACATATACGAGATGTGCAGTGAAATGAAAGTGGCAATGCTCGCGGAACAACAAAACAACCAAACAAATTATAAACACAACCATAACACACATATTATTTTACATAATAAATAATAGAAGGAAAAACATTCTGTAGAGTTAGTCCCTGGTGAGAAAGGCGTTTACAGTCCGAATTGCCTCTGGGAAGAAACTCCTTCTCAACCTCTCCGTTCTCACTGCATGGCAACGGAGGCGTTTGCCTGACCGTAGCGGCTGGAACAGTCCGTTGCAGGGGTGGAAGGTGTCGCTCATGATTTTGTTTGCTCTGGAGTTGCACCTCCTGTTGTATAGTTCCTGCAGGGGGGTGAGTGAAGTTCCCATAGTGAGTTCGGCCGAACGCACTTACTCTCTGCAGAGCCTTCTTGTCCTTGGCAAAGCAATTCCCGAACCAGATGGTAATGTTCCCGGACAAGATGCTTTCCACCGCCGCTGCGTAGAAGCACTGTAGGATCCTCGGAGACACTCTGAATTTCCTCAATTGCCTGAGGTGGTAAAGGCGCTGCCTTGCCTTACTCACCAGTGCTGAGGCGTGTGATGACCATGTCATATCCTCAGAGATGTGGACTCCCAGATATTTAAAACAGTTCACCCTATCCACAGGATCCCCATTTATACTCAATGGAGTGTACGTCCTCGGATGATGTGCCCTCGGCAACTCGAACGCCCGGGAATGAAGGCGCTTCTAGTAAGTGGTGAACATTTCCTGGTCCATCACGGATACTGATCTCCCCACTGTCAAAGGGATCTACAGGAGGCGCTGCCTCAAAAAGACAGCCAGCATCATCAGAGACTCAAACTGCCCTGATCACGCTCTCATTTCACTCCTGCCATCGGGAAGAAGGTACAGGAGCCTGAAAACTGTGACGCCCAGGTTCAGGAACAGCTTCTTCCCAACAACCATCAGGCTAAACTCC
The DNA here is from genome assembly GCF_028641065.1 of Leucoraja erinaceus. Lineage (NCBI taxonomy): Eukaryota > Metazoa > Chordata > Chondrichthyes > Rajiformes > Rajidae > Leucoraja > Leucoraja erinaceus. The sequence goes on along the minus strand of NC_073409.1, from coordinate 17,987,523 downwards.
AAACTACGAACAACCTTGGTTACACGAGGGACTTGGGGCTTTGTTGTATGTTTGCACAATATTGAGTTTTTAAATTAATTGAACATTTTTTGTTTGATTATTATATTATCTATACAGTATTGCGTTTAGAAACATGTTATGCTTTTTGCTGCAAGTAAAGAATTTCATTGTTTGAGGTGGCACAGAGGAGCAGCCTTACAGCGCCAGAGACCCGGGTTCAATCCCGAACACAGGTGCTGTCTGTACAGAGTTTGTACGTTCTCCCCGTGATCGCCTGGGAGTCTTCCGGGTTCTCCGGTTTCCTCCCACGCTCCAAAGACATACGGGTTTATGGGTTTTAATTGGCTTGGGCAGAATGGCCCCGCTCCCTACCATGGATGCCCTCCACCACAAACGGTGTCTGAGACGGGCCGGGAAAATCATTAAGTACCCCTCTCACCCTAACCATGAACTATTTGCCCTCCTCCCATCAGGGAGGTGGTACAGGAGCCTCTGGTCTCGTACCAGCAGGCTGAGGAATAGCTTTTTCCAAAATACCATCACCCTGCTGAACTCACAGGCCCGACGCTAGCTATCTTTATACTCTTTTACCTGTATATATTTATTTGCCTATGTACCAGTTTAATTCATCCACATTGCACATATTGTTTTAACCAGTATTTAGATGTTAAACTGCATTTTGTTGTACCTGTACTTGTATTTGTGCAATGACAATAAAGTTGAATCAAATCAAATCAATCAAAATCGTATTAGTGACAAGGCTGAGACTTGGTGTTTCCACGCTATAACTGGTGCATATGACAACAAAAAACACTCTCGACTCTTGATCCTTGAGTCCGGCCTCGTTCAGCCCTCACAAACTGCATCTTCACAGCTCCTGAAGCCTGCAGTTTGATTCCTCGACAGTTACACAAGGGGTGGTCTCCCATTGTGACATGAATGAGATCTTGGCTGTGCAATTAGCCAGGTTGGAATTGGAAGCAGGGGCATGGTTGAGATGGGCCTCATACATAGAAATAAAACAATACATGTTCATGCGTTCCGTGGCTGGGAAACTGCATTTGGTGGCGTTTTGTTTTAATTCAGGACACGTCATTCTTTCATGGTTCTGTGGAAGCCTCTATGAGGCCATTGTCGGAGGCCCCACTCCCAATAAGCCCTGAAATAATTGCTGTCATTTCACCTCAAAGAAGGAAAGTGAAGCCCCATTTACACTCAGGTCTGCCTGTTACCTTTGCTCATTCATCCCAGTGCTTTGTTCTTTTCCTTTGCTCTCCACCATGCAAGTCCCGCCATGCATCTACAACACATTCAGAGTGACCAACGCACAATATCTTGCCGGAAGCTCATTAAAATCGGCCGACAAAGAGCAGAAATGAGCACCGCATCCACTGATCAATTCTCTGTTTCAGTTAACCCAGCACCATGGGAAGGTTTGACAAACACCACTCTCCTTTCATACAGACTCAGAAATCCATTCGGCCATTCTAACACCTTAAAGATGCCATAAAAACAGGAGATGGACCCAAACTGCTGGAGTGACTCAGCAGGTCAGGCAGCATCTCTGGAGCTCAAGATTTTTCTCCAGAGGTGCTGCCTGACCCATTGAGTTACTCCAGCATTTTGTGCCTATCTTTTTTCGCCATAAAATTGGAAGTCATTGTTAGTATCGGTAGCAACCTTCCTGAGAATGCCCAACGTTACGGCAGACTATTTCAGCTGTTTCCACCACCCGTGTATCTTCACCGTTCAAGTTCAAGTGAGTTTATTGTCACGTGTCCCTGTATAGGACAATGAAATTCTTGCTTTGCTTCAGCACACAGAACATAGTAGGCATTTACTACAAAACAGATCAATGTGTCCATATACCATGATATAAATATATACACACATGAATAAATAAACTGATAAAGTGCAAATAACAGAAAATGGGTTATTAATAATCAGAGTTTTGTCCGAGCCAGGTTTAATAGCCTGATGGCTGTGGGGAAGTAGCTATTCCTGAACCTGGTCGTTGCAGTCTTCAGGCTCCTGTACCTTCTACCTGAAGGTAGCAGGGAGATGAGTGTGTGGCCAGGATGGTGTGGGTCTTTGATGATACTGCCAGCCTTTTTGAGGCAGCGACTGCGATAAATCCCCTCGATGGAAGGAAGGTCAGAGCCGATGATGGACTGGGCAGTGTTTACTGCTTTTTGTAGTCTTTTCCTCTCCAGGGTGCTCAAATTGCCGAACCAAGCCACGATGCAACCGGTGCAACCGATGCAACAGATTTCACCGGGTTTTAAAATCCGGATTACAAAAAATGGGGGTGGATCGTCCCCCATCTCTCGAAACAGGGCTCCCCCCCCAGGGATTTCCACCCCTGTTTGTGCTTAATATCTAATCATGCTTAATTGGACAATATTGGACTTCAACGTGTTGTTATTCATTGGGGTTTTACAGTGGGGGGATTAACTTTTGGTAATTCATCCTCGTGAATGCGTGGCTTTTCTCCGCGATCTTCGGTTTCCTCCCACACTACAAAGACTCGCAGGTTTTGTAGGTTAAATGTGTAGAAAGGAACTGCCAATGCTGGTCGAAGATAGACACAAAGAGCTGGAGTTAATCAGCAGGTCAGACAACATCTCTGGAGAAAAGGAATAGGTGATGTTTTGGGTTGGGTCTGAAGAAGTGTCTGGACCCAAAACCCAACAGACGAGACCCTTCTTCTGGTTTAATACCTTGGCTGGGTTATTTATCCAATCTTGGCATGTAATCTCAACCTGAAGGTGCCCAGTGTTACAGAGTTTTTCCTACCTAACTTTGCCTTTGTCCTTTATACTTTTCTCAACGCTTTATTTTCATGCTGGAGGAAGGCCATAGGGTGTGAGCTGGAACAGGCGCTAATGGGAGCAAGATGTGCCCTGTGTTTAATGGCTTTCTGTCGGACTATTTCCACTTCTTTGTTTGGATTTCTATTCCAGATATAAAGAGAGAGACATTAGTTTGGTTCCAGTAAACTGGCTGTGCACCTCCAAGCATAAACTCAAGCCAGAATTTGCCCTCTGCTACATGCAGCCATTCTTCTAAAGTGGTGTCGGATGCACAAAAGTGAGCATGTTGTGGCTTTAACACACACAGCACAGGGTAAACCACCCTATCCCTTGTCACCACCACCGGTGCGTGAATCTTCAGGATTGTGTAAGGGTGGCACAGTGGCGCAGCAGTAGAGTTACGACCTTACAGCGCTTACAGCGCCAGAGTCCCGGGTACGATCCCGACTACGGGTGCTGTCTGTACGTACTTTCTCCCCGTGACCTGCGTGGCAGTGGCTGACATTGACAATCACCGTGCTCCACTTCTAACCATCTCCTGGCAGTGATGGGCGGCATGGCGGTGCAGCGGTAGAGTAGCTGCCTTACAGGGCCAGGGACCCGGGTTCGATCCTGACTACGGGTGCTGTCTGTATGGAGTTTGTTCGTTCTCCCCCTGACCTGCGTGGGGTTTTCGCCGAGCTCTTCAATTTCCTCTCGCACTCCAAAGACGTACAGGTTTGTAGGTAATTTGGCTTGGTGTAAATGGAAATTGTCCCTAGTGGGTGTAGAATAGTGCGGGGACCACTGGTCGGTGCGGACTCGGTGAGCAAAGGTGTATCTCTAAACTAAACCAAACAGAACTGTTGAGAGGTTTTTTCACCTGAGTCAGTGAATAACTTACTAACCCACTCAAACCATGACTTTCCTCCGTTAATTCCGTGAGCTGTTTTCACACTGAGTGGCCAGAGTGCTGGTGACAGACAGACAGACAGACAGACAGACAGACAGACAGACAGACAGACAGACAGACAGACAGACAGACAGACAGACAGACAAACAACATTAAAATGCATTCACCAACAATTGGCCGAGGAACGAAAGATGAGAGCAGCGTTAAGTAGATCTGCTAATAATTGGAAGGAAATGGTTTGCACGGCGCTATTCCCAAAGCATCAATTCTCTACCCTTGCTCTTTCTTGATTATAAACAGTCTGGGCACTTGGGTGCTGTTCCAAACACGGACGTATGGCAACAATATAGGGCGGCACAGTGGCGCAGCAGGTAGAGCTGCTGCATCGCTGCACCACATACCGTGGTTCGATTCTGCCCTCGTCTGCTGTCTCTGTTGAGTTTGCCCACTCCCCCCGTGACCATGGCCAAAGATGTGCGGGTTTGAACATTAAGTAGCCTCTGTAAAATTGTTCCTCGTCTGTAAGAAACGGATGTGTAAATGGAATGACATAGACCTAGAATGAACAGGTGATCGATGGTCAGAGTGTACTTGGGCCACACGGCTAGTTTCAATGCTGAAACTCTGAAACTTAACTAAACTAAACTAAACTGAACTAAACTGAACTTAAAATAAAGAGGATTATAATAGGCAGCAGCAGTGCTAGGATGGGTGAAATGGCTGGAAACATGGAACTCTAGAGCTACAGCACGGAAACAGGCCCTTCAGCCCACCTAGTCCACACAGAACAGCGTTCACCCATTGCATTAATTCTACCCTAAACACACAAGGGACAATTAAAATGTTTTACCATAGCCAATTAACCTACAAACCCGAACGTCTTTACAATATGGGAGGAAATTGGATCAGCTGGAGAAAACTCACGCGATCACAGGGAGAACGTACAAACTCCATACAGAAAGCAGCCGTATCAGGATCAAACCCGGGTCTCTGTACTATGGGGCAGCAACTCTATCACTGCTCCACTGTGCCGCCCCTGGGAACAGTTGATCGATGGTCAGCATGGACTTGGGAGCCTGAAGGACCTGCATCTTGAAACTAAACTAAACCAAACCAAGCCAAACTAAACTACAGTAAAAGTAATGAGATTAGTTACAGACTGCAGGAGTACTTGGATGGTGGAAATGGCTGGAGACATCGCAGGTGAAATTCAAGGGTGATGACCAAGACGGCATATTTCTGTAGATGAAAATACTTTTTCGATTCATTAACCGGATGTGGACATCACCAGCATGACCAGAATTTATTGCCCATCTCAAATCGTTTCTTGAGCGGCTTTGCAGGCAACTTCAGAGGCCTGTTAATGGACAACAGCGTTGCTTTGAGTCTGAGTTCAGTCATAAGCCAGGCTGGGGAAGGATGGCTGATTAGTTTCGCTAAAGAACATTAGTGAACCAGATGGATTTTTGTCAGCATCTGGACTTCCATGGCCACGATTACTAATACTGATTTTTTAATTCCAACTATATTTATTTATCTGCATTTTAATTTGCGAGCTACCATGGCAACACAAACTCCTATCAATTACTCCAACTTATTATCCCAATGGATCACTGGCTCTTTATCATCACATATGCGCAGCACGGTATTTTTGCACAACCCACAAATGGGCAGTCGCCATATTTTGCCATCGTTTTCAAAGAAAAAGTCCAAAGTTCGGTCCACACGTTGGAAGTACTGGAGCTCCCCCCCCCCCCCCAATCCAGGTAAGCCCAGGTAGGCCCCAGGCTTACCTGCAGGCCCACATCCCAACATCTCTCTCCTCGCTCGACCGCCTCAGTGTTCCGGGGGTGTGACTCCTGCAGTCGACCTTTAAGACATTGGAGGCAACACTCTCCTAAGGTACCCAATAATCTAACCAAAGTGTAACCATTTCTCGCTAACGGCACTGTGGCGCAGCAGTAGAGTTGCCTCTTTACAGCGCCAGATACCCGGGTTTGGTTCTGACTAGGGGTGCTGCCTGTATGGAGTCTGTACGTTCTCCCTGTGACCGGCGTGCGTTTTCTCCGAGATCTTCGGGTTCCTCCCAGGATCAAGTTAACCTTGGCCCTCTCACCGTAAAACTTTGTCCTCGAGCATTTGATATTTCCATTCTGAGAAATAGGTTCTGCCTGTGCACTCTATCAATCCCAATAACCATGCAAGTCAAGTCAACTTTATTTGTCACATACACACACAAGACGTGCAGTGAAGTGAAAGTGGCAATGCCCGTGGATTGTGCACAAACTACAGAACAGAATCAGTATTTACATATTAGAAAAAAACCCAGCAATTTTAAAAAGACACAACACAACAGTAAACTGGTCCCTGGTAAGATTACAATCCTAACGGCCTGTGAGAAGAAACTCCGTCTCATCCTCTCTGTTTTCACAGCATGACAGCGGAGGCGTTTGCCTGACCATAGCAGCTGGAACAGTCTGTTGCTGTGGTGGTAGGAGTTCCCCAATAATGTTGCTGACTCTGGATCTGCATCTCCTGGTGCATAGGTCCTGCAGGGGGGCGAGTGCAATTCCCATAGTGTGTTCGGCCGAATGCACTACTCTCTGCAGAGCCTTCCTGTCCTGGGCAGAGCTGTTCCCAAACCAGAGTGTGATGTTGCCGGACAAGATGCTTTCTACAGCCCCCGAGTAGAAGCACTGAAGGATCCTCAGAGAGACTCTGAATTTCCTCAGCTGCCTGAGTTGGTAAAGGCACTGCCTTGTCTAGCCTAATACATGCACGTTATCTAATGGGAGAGTAACCCAGCTAATCTGAAGTTTTAACAGAAGACTAAATGAAATGGAATTGATGTACAAGCCATTAACTGTGCGTTCGGTGAGGAAGATGCCAAACAGGTTTTTGAAATCACAGAGGAATTACTGAGATGTAAATTGGAACAAAGGATGAGTGAATTTAATATAACCGCCATTAGTCTGGAAAAAAAAGTATTGAGATTAAAAAGAAACCTTTATTTCCTCACAGAATGGAAGGTTATTGATTTTGGGTCAATTGGTATTTTTAAAAAGGAACTGGATCAATATCCATTTAATAGCAGGTTGATGGTGAAACAGTTATTTAATGTTGCTTGTTTTTATTCTGCGGAAGCTCAGGGGAGAGGTTTGGGTGTGAAGTACTGAGATTAGCAGGTCAGGCAGCAACTGCAGAATGGATTATTGTTTCAGTTCAGATAAAAGATCATCAAAGTGAAACCTTCACTGTTTCTCATTCAACAGATGCTGCTTGACCTATTGAGTATTTCCAACTCTCTGTGTATTTATCCTGGGCTTTGGGGAAGCTCAAGGTGGGAATTGGCATTTCACAGAGCGAGTCTCCACTCTCCAGTGAGCAAATTGGTGTAAATTTAGTAAATCCCTTCTTTGTGCCTCAGTACTCATTCTCGTCGCACTGTCCAGAATTGAGTGCAACATCTCACTTTAAAAACGGCACAAAGTGCTGGAGTAACTCAGCGGGTCAGGTGGCATACTGTATTTTTTTGCATCATCAGCAGTTCCTTGTTTCTCCACAATATTTCACTGGATTCAACATAAGATAGACAAAAAATGCTGGAGTAACTCAGCGGGTCAGGCAGCATCTCCAGAAATAAATAATACATTACGTTTCGGGTCAAGATCTTTTTTTTTTTTATTTTTTATGATACTGCCTGTAAGGGAAATTCATTTCGTTGTCTCAAATCGAGACAATGACAATAAATTTGAATACAATACAATACAATACAATTCAGACTTTTTTTTTCTATCTTCCGTTAAATCAGCATCAGGTGGTGGGTGTCAGCTGCCAGAGGAGGTAGTTGAGGCTGGGACTACACCAACGTTTAAGAAACAGTTAGGCAGGTACATGGACAGGACAAGTTTGAAGGGATATGGGCCAAATGCAGGCAGGTGGGACTAGTGTAGCTGGGATATTTTGGCTGGTGTGGGCAAGTTGGGCCGAAGGGCCTGTTTCCACACTGTATCACTCTATGACTCTATCTGCAGTTACCTCCTGCACAAGGTTCAACATAATGTACAGGGCACCCCAGGTTACAAATGATCTGACATGAAAATACATTTTAATGCATACTCCCCTGTACATTTTCAAAGCAATATTCCTGATAGTAATAATAATAAAATGTTTCATGGTATTTATTTCCACCTGGGTATAGTATATATTGCATTAGTTTAAATGGAGTTAAGTTTTGTCTAGTTTAGAGATACAGCCCACTAGGTCCACACCATCCATCGATCACCATTCACACTAGTTCTATGTAACCCCACTTTTGTAGCTACTCTCTGCACACAATTTACAGAGGTCATCAATTCACTCACAAACCCGCATGTCTTTGGGATGTGGGAGGAAGCCAGGGCACCCGGGGGAAACCCATGCAGTCACGGGGAGAGCATGCAAACACCACACAGAGAGCACCCGAGGTCAGGATTGAACCTGGATCTCTGGCAATGTGAGGCAGCAAAACTACCAGTTTGATCCTGACTACGGGTGTTGTATGCACGGAGTTTGCACGTTCCCCCTGTGACCGCGTGGCTTTTCTCTTGGTGCTCCTTGCACACTCCAAAGACGTACAGGTTTGTAGGTTCACTAGCTTTGGTGAAAGATTGTAGATTGTCCCTGATATTGGGCCAAAGCACCAATTTCCACACAGTATCTCTAAATAACTCTTCTCTTTTTTTTCTCTCTCTTCTCTCCCTCTCTCTTATCTCCCTCTTTCTTATCTCCCTCTCTCTTCTCTCCCTCTCTCTTATCTCCCTCTCTCTTATCTCCCTCTCTCTTCTCTCCCTCTCTCTTCTCTCCCTCTCTCTTATCGCCCTCTCTCTTCTCTCCCTCTATCTTCTCTCCCTCTCCCTCATAAGTAGTCACGATAACAGCTGAAATAAGTCAAATGCAAAGTGCTGGAGAATCTCAGGCCAGGCAGCATCTGCGGAAGGGATGGACAAACAACGTTGTGGGGTTGGCACCCTTCTTCGGACTTGGATACTGAAATAAGTCACCCACATGACATTGTAGAGTGCAGAAAGCAGAGCACAGCATGAAAAATAGACTAGAGAGGAATTAGAGGGGGTTAGCTCAAGGAACTGTACACTTTGGGAGGCCAAATGTCAGGGGGAATATACAATTAATGACATCACCCATAAGAGGATCGCAAAAAAATCAAATACTCGAGCGGAGAACTTTAAGGTGAGAGGGGTAAAGGTTAAAGGAGATGAGCAGGGCAACGTTTTTCTTACAGAAGGTGGTGAGTGTCTGGAACGCTCTGCCACAGGTGGTGGTTGAAGCAGATACATTAGTGGCACTTAAAGGAAACATAGAAATATAGAAAATAGGTGCAGGAGGAGGCCATTCGGCCCTTCATGCCAGCACCGCCATTCATTGTGATCATGGCTGATGATCCCCTATCAATAACCCGTGCCTGCCTTCTCCCCATATCCCTTGACTCCACTAGCCCCTAGAGCTCTATCTAACTCTCTCATAAATCCATCCAGTGACTTGGCCTCCACTGCCCTCTGTGGCAGGGAATTCCATAAATTCACAACTCTCTGGGTGAAAAAGTTTTTTCTCACCTCAGTCTTAAATGACCTCCCCTTTATTCTAAGACTGCGGCCCCTGGTTCTGGACTCGCCCAACATTGGGAACATTTTTCCTGCATCTAGCTTGTACAGTCCTTTTATAATTTTATATGTTTCTATAAGATAACCCCTCATCCTTCTAAACTCTGGTGAATAGAAGCCTAGTCTTTTCAATCTTTCCTCATATGACAGTCCTGCCATCCCAGGGATCAATCTCGTGAACTTACGCTGCACTGCCTCAATCACAAGGAGGTCCTTCCTCAAATTAGGAGACCAAAACTGTGCACAATATTGCAGATGGGGATTCACCAGAGCCCTATACAACTGCAGAAGAACCTCTTTACTCCTATACTGAAATCCTCTTGGTATGAAGGCCAACATTCCATTAGCTTTCTTCACTGCCTGCTGTACCAAAAGATTTTTGGATAAGCAAAGGGGTATGCAGGGAGTGGAGGGATATGGGCTATGTGCAGGTAGATAAAAGATGGTCTTGGCATCATGTTCGACACAGACATTGTGAGCCAAAGGACTTTTTCTTGTGCACTACCTTTCTATGTTCTATGGTACATTGCATGCAGGTTTAAAGAGTTTCGGCATACAGCATGGAAACGAGAGTTTTGTGTGCAACATTTGAGCATGGTATTGGGGGTAGGGTATTGACATAGAGAGAGAAGTGGTTGGCAGAAAGGAAGCAAAGAGGAGGAATTAATGGGTCCTTTTCAGAATGGCAGGCAGGCAGTGACTAGTGAGGTGCCACAAGGCTCGGTGCTGGGACCCCAGTCATTTACAATATATATTAACAATTTAGACAAGGGAATTAAATGTGACATCTCCAAGTTTGCGGATAACACAAAGCTGGGTGGCAGTGTGAGCTGCGATGAGGATGCTATGAGGCTGCAGGGTGACTTGGATAGGTTGGGTGAGTGGGCAGATGCATGGCAGATGCAGTACAATGTGAATAAATGTGAGGTTATCCACTTTGGCGGGAAGAACAGGAAGGCAGATTATTATCTGAATGGTGTCAGATAAGAAAAGGGGAGGTGCAACGAGACCTGAGTGTGCTTGTACATCAGTCACTGAAAGTAAGCATGCAGGTACAGCAGGCAGTGAAGATAGCCAATGGTGGGACTAATGTTGGCCTTCATTGCAAGAGGATTTGAGTTTAGGAGCAAGGAGATCCTACTTCAGTTGTACAGGACCCTGGTGAGACCGCACCTGGAGTATTGTGTGCAATTTTGGTCTCCTAATTTGAGGAAAGACATTCTTGCTATTAAGGGAGTGGAGTGTAGGTTCACCAGGTTAATTCCCGGGATGGCGGGACTGCCAAACGATGAAATAATGGGTCGACTGGGCTTGTATTCATTGGAATTTAGAAGGATGAGAGGATATTTTATGGAAACATATAACATTCTTAAAGGATTGGACTGACTAGATGCAGGAAAAATGTTCCCGATGTTGGGGGAGTCCAGAACCAGGGGTCACAGTTTAAGAATAAGGGGTAGGCCATTTAGGACTGAGATGAGGAAAAACTTCTTCACCCAGAGAGTTGTGAATCTGTGGAATTCTCTGCCACAGAATGCAGTGGAGGCCAATTCACTGGATTTTTTCAAGAGAGAGTTAGATTTAGCTCTGAAGGCTAAAGGAATCAAGGGAAATGGGGAGAAAGCAGGAACGGGGTACTGATTTTAGGTGATCATTCTGAATGGCGGTGCTGGGTCGAAGGGCCGAATGACCTACTCCTGCACCTATTTTTCTATGTTTCTATGAAACAGACCCTTCATTCCACTAAGTTCACGCCAGCCACGGATCAGCCATTCGTACAAGTTCTATGTTATCCCACTTACTCAACCACTCCCTACATACAAGGGCCAATTAACGGAGGCTGATTAACCTACAAACCCGCAAGTCTTTGGGATGTGGGAGGAAACCAGAGACAGGAGTGCATTGCATAGAATATCATAGAAAGTAGGGCATTGCTTAGAAATTAGAATGGAGGGTGAGACATTGTGCAGAGATTAGCTCTCTGCATTACAAAGCACTTAGATGATAAGAAGGGATCAAATGCCCAACTTGTTCATAATAGTGTTTATACTCCATCTATGGCATACATTCAATTATAGTGAGTATCATATCCATGCGATTATTTTTCTGGATTTGCTTATTGGATTTAACGGTTTAGTATAACTCAGAGATGCCTCAGGGAAACAGGCCCTTCAGCCCACTGAGTCCACACCGACCAGCAATCCACACACATTAACATTAGGGACAAATTTTATATTTACACCAATGCCAATTAACCTACAAACCTGTACTCCTTTGGAGTGTGGGAGGAAACCAAAATTCTCGGAGAAAACCCACCATGGTACCTTCCTCAACTTTGGTGCCACTGTGGGGTTATGTTGTGTCATAGACTTCTGTGTTTGTGCTTTTTTAAAATATGTTTTATTTATTTATTATTTATTTTTATGTTACTTGATTGTAAGGAAAATCCATTTCGTTGTCTCTTATGAGACAATGACAATAAATTGAATTTAAAAAAAACAACAACAAAAAACGTAGATCACAGGGAGAACGTACAAACTCCATACAGGCAAGCACCCTAGCCAGGATCGAATCAGGGTCTCTGACACTGTAGGGGCGATAAAGGGCCTGTCCCACTTACGCGACCTTTACAAGCCCCGCTAGCGCCTCAGCAGCGGGCTTGAAGTACGGCCACGGAGGCGTCCGGCCGGTGGCTCCGACTTATCGGACAGGACGTCTTTCCACCCGCATGGGAGAAAAGACAGCCGCCTGCACAGACCTGCCCCTCCGCTCGACTACACGGAGGAGCGTTTCATCTCACGGGGGCAGCAACAAGGCGGTAGGACTCTATGTAGGTATGTTACAAAACCTACCTGAATCGTGGCTGAGCATCTGCCCTACCCCGCGTGCGCGATTTTGGCGCTGTTTAGAGGGGGCGGGTTTAAAACGCGATTTTTACTAGGCTGTTCCAATCGAAAATGTTCAGCCTAGTAAATCATTAACGGAAAATCGCTGAAAGACCCCGTCGCAAAAGGTATTATTAGTTTTTATGGCCTTGTATAATATTTATAGTAGTTTAAAAATCACTCTCTCACTCCGCAACCTCTCGCAGCCCCAGGGTTTTATAAAGCAAACAATTAAAGGTATGTACCTTATTTTTACATTAAATGGGGCTTGTAATATAACCCTGTATATAAAGTTTTCTATAGCGAGTAGTTCATTTTGGGCTCTTTATATCCCGCAGTATTTTTCTGGGCACTTGAGGGCATAAATCCAGCGCAATGTGAACGTTCTAAACCAGCGCGTTCACAGGAACCCACTAGAAAGCCGATTTAAATTGACTTTAATTTACAGCAAATGGACACTAAATTCCTTCCATTTGGCCTATAAATTGATGTAAATGAGATTTAAAAATCATATTTTATTGTGAATTATTTGTGAATATTATTTGGACACTTGGGCTATTTAAAAATGTTAATAATTTATTAAGAAATGGATAGATGTTTAGATCTAGTGATTGAAGTTTGAAATTAGCTACAATTGGGTAACTAACTAATTATATGCTTTAATTTCAGGTCCACCAAGTAAGATTATTTTATATTTGTTTCAGAATGCTTCAATCTATGATAACTGAAAATTTCATTCAGTTCTCTTAATTTTTAAGAAGGTTATGGGCTTTTGACTGTCCACGATCACAGCTTTTTTGTTATGTCCATAGAAAATCAATAGGGAACAAGATGCTAATTTCCGAGTATGAAAATGGCCATAACTTTTTTATTACTTGAGATATGAAAGTGAATTAGGTGTCAAATTAAACTTATTGTTATGCTTTATCTGATGGGATAAATTGCAGACTTGATTTTTTAAATCTCAAAATTTTGTAACATTGCTACTCTATGGTCGTGAGAGGTCTCCAAAGAGTCGGAACGTCTTTCTGGTCGCCCCTTGAAGTTTCAACATGTTGAAAATTTCGGTGACCTATGACGTGTGCCGGCAGTCGCCTGTAAAAGTCGTGCAAGTGGGACAGGCCCTTAAGGCAGCAACTCTACCGCTGCGCCACCGTGCCGTGCCCTGGTTAATAAGTTTACTTTTATGCACCTGAATCAGGTCTTATTGCACAGGCAGTAACATCTTCTCTTGACCTACCCTTCAAACCTGTTCATATTTCAGAATGTCAGAACACGCCTCAGCCAGTCCTTTCTAGAGTTTGACTTTGACTTTGAGTGTAGTTTATTATCACGTGTACTGAGGTACGGTGAAAAGCTGTTGTTGCGTACTAACCAGCCAGCGGAAAGTCAAAGCATGAACACAATCGAACCGTCTACAGTGTGCAAATACACGATGAAGAGAATAATCTAAATAACCTTTGGTGCAAGGTAATGCCTGGAAAGTCCGATCAAAGATAGTCCGATGGTCTCCAGTGAGGTAGATAGTAGCTCAGGACTGCTCTCGATCCTGAGAAAATACCGTCAATGATCAGTCTGAAGAAGGGTTTAGACCCGAAACGTTGCCTATTTCCTTCGCTCCATAGGAGCTGAGTTTCCTCACCTACTGAGTTTCTCCAGTCAATAATATATTCTGTTGTTCCCTCTGTTCCCTTATTTCCCGACCACTTTCTTCCCCTTAATATCTATGGTGTCATCAATCCACCACCATCATGGTCGTTCGAATTTCACTGTACCTTAATTGGTGCAAGTGACAATAAGGTGACCTTGAAATTGACCTTCATTCTGACAGGCTGCCTCTCGCCTACACAGCGGCGGTGATGCTCCATTTGATTTCATTTCCCATGTGAGGCAGCAGAACACCTCGTTGCAACTCGTTCAGTGATCAATATAGTACTGAACACAAATGAGTTCTGTGTGTGTGTGTGTGTGTGTGTGAACAACACCGATTCTGAAATAGGCAATCAGAAAGCTAATCCCTCAGCCTTTACGTCAATCACAAACTTCCAACTGTTACACGGTGCAACAAATCCACCATAAATCGTCACACTTTGCACTTGCACTCAAACCTGCCCTCGTCAATGTTTAATGTGGATTTATATTAACGAGAAGGTCGACACAAAATGCTGGAGTAACTCAGCGGGACAAGCAGCATTTCTGGAGAGTAGGAATGGGTGACGTTTCGGGTCGAGACCCTTCTTCAGATCCGAAACATCACCCATTCCTTCTCTCCAGAGATGCTGCCTGTCCCGCTGTGTTACTCCAGCATTTTGTGTCGAGTCCTCATCTTGGATGCTGCATGTGTGGGGTTTGCACATTCTCCCCGTGACGGCGTGGGTACGCACTGAAGCTCGGTGCAGCCAACGCCAAGGCTCTGTGGGGGAGGGCCACAGTCTAGGGTCCCTCCGCTGCTGGACATTGGGGGGGCAGGGTGTGGTGGAGACCCCCCCTCAAACAAGGCAAAGGATATCACCCCACGGGGCTACATGAGTGGCAAGGGTGCCGGGTATAATAATGTTTCTGCGAACACTACCAAATATGACACTAATAGATGTTTGTATAGCCACTGAGAATGTTGGCTGAGTTTTTGCACAGTACTTGATTGGTATATGTTTATTAATCTGACAAAGTTTATTTAGATTTTTTTTAGTGTCTTTTAATTGATGTTATAGTATCTGCCTCAACTACCTCCTCTGGCAGCTCATTCCTTAAACCCACTACCCTCTGACTGATAAAGTTACCCCTCCGGTTTCTATTAAACCTCGCCCCTCTCATCTTAAACCTATGCATGGATAGGACAGGTCTAGAGGGATATGGGCCAGACGTGAGCAGGTGGGACTAGTGTAGCTGGGACATGTTGGCCGGTGTGGGCAGGTTGGGTCGAGGGGCCTGTTTCCTTCTGAACCTTCTGAATGTTGTAGTCGGCAGGGCAGTACTCTGCATATCGCCAACTTGGACAATCTTACATTTTTATCAAGCCAATTAACCTACAAACCTGTACGTCTTTGGAGTGTGGGAGGAAACCGAAGATCTCATCGGCCTCATCAAAGGGGGCAATGAGGAGGAGTATAGAGATCCAATAAACAACTTTGTGGAGTGGAGTGCACACAATAACCTCCATCTCAACATCACAAAAACGAAGGAGATAGTTGTGGATTTCAGGAGGGGGAGGAGGAGGACTCAACCAACACCAATCACCATCAGGGGCACTGAGGTGGAGGTGGTCGCCAACCACAGGTACCTTGGTGAGCAGCTTGACAGTGAGCTGGACTGGAAGAGTCATATGGAGGCGGTGTACAGGAAGGGACAAAGTCGACTGTATTTTTTAATGGAGGCTAAGGTCATTCAACATCTGCCAACCCCTACTGTGCAGTGTCTACCATTCAGTGGTGGCCAGTGCTCTGTTTTTTGCTGTGGCCTGTTGGGGAGAAGGCGCCCGCATAGCGGACAAAAACAGACTGGACAAGCTGATCAGGAAGGCCGGCTCAGTGGTCGGGGCTGAGCAACTAACGGTCCAGCAGGTGGCAGAGGCCAGAACTCTGAACAAACTGGGTTCAATAATGACCAACCCCACTCACCCACTCCACGCCCTGAAGGTGATCAAGAGCAGCATCTTCAGTCAGAGACTGATTGCACCAATGTGCAAAACGGAGAGATATAGAAAGTCTTGTATACCAGCTGCTATAAGGTTTTATAATGCACAAAAATAATTTTGCATTTTTTTAGTATTCATTCATTGTATTTTAACTTATTAAGTATGGAAGCTATCTGTGGAAATGTGTGGTGTTATGTCTGTCTTGAAGCTGTTGTGGCACTGTAATTTCCTGTAAAGGATTATTAAAGGATCTAATAATAATAATAACTCGGAGAAAACTCACGCAGATCACGGGGAGAACGTACAAACTCCATACAGACAGCACCCGCAGTCGGGATCGAACCCGGGTCTCTGGCGCTGCATTTTGCTGTAAGGCAGCAACTCTACCGCTGTGCCACCATGACTGCCCGACAGTGTTTCCACACTGCATCACCATATGGCTCTATGCCTTCTAGTTCTTGATGATCCTATCCTGGGTGAAATACTCTCTGCATCTACCCAAATCTATTCCCCTCATCATTTTATACACCTCTATAAGATCCCCCCTCAGCCTCCTGCACTCCAAGAAATAAAGTCTGATGTTTCCTTATCTCCCAGGCCCTCAAGTCTTGGCAACATCCTCGTGAATCCCTGCACTCATTCCAGAGGATGCCAATGGAGCAATGCCATATGGCTGCACAAAATATTAATTGGTTCACTTCACTGGTAAACAGGCGTTTGCAGCTTACAATGTGTTTGGGGGAGTGTTTTCCCTTGTGTGTCCCAGCAGTACACAGCCATGGATGCCAGCCCAGGTTCACTCCTGCAGTCAAAATACAGGGAACACATCCAATTAATCCCTTTATAATTGCAAGATCTACCATCTAAACTCCTCTTATCAGAAGTCTAATTGCACAAAACTATTCCCAGCAACTGCATACCACTTTGGATGTGATTATTTTCCATTTTCTCTTTTTCCCATGCGAAGTGAGCAATTCAAGTCTGTAGGAGTTTCATAGACGTAAGTAGCAAGCCCAGGTTGATGCTATCCATAATTGCTCCCCTTGCGAAGCTATTCTGGCTCCTGGTTTACAAGCTCTCAGTTCAGTTTACTGCCACGTGTACCAAGGTACAGTTAAAACCCTTTTTGTCGCGTGCTATCCAGTCCGCAGAAAGACAATACATGATTACAATCGAGCCATTTACAGTGTACAGATACGTGAGAAGGGAATAATGTTTACTGTAAGGTAAAGCCAGCAAAGTCCGATCAAGGATAGTCCAAGGGTCACCAAAGAGGTAGATAGTAGTTCAGTGCCTATTCACGTTGTCAAGAGATACTGCCTGACCTGCTTCGTTACTTCAGCACTTTATGTCCCGTTTTGTAAACACAACACTTGCAGTTCCTTGTTTCCACAAGTTCAGTTTGTAAGTTAATTGGCCTCTATAACATTTCCCTCAGTGTGTAGGGTGCAGATGAGAAAGTGGGACAACATTGAACAGGTCATCGATGGACTCAGTGGGCCAAAGGGTCCAGGTCCAGTCGGTATCTCTAAACTAAATTAAAGAGTGCGACCAACATCATACAGGACTCTGCTATTCATTCAGTTTCCCTTTAATTGGGAACCACGGCAGTCAAAGGTTTCCAGAGAGCCGTGAATCTGTGGAATTCTCTGCCACAGAAGGCAGTGGAGGCCAAATCACTGGATGTTTTCAAGGGAGAGTTAGATATAGATCTCAAGGGCTAACGGAATCAAGGGATTATGGGGAGAAAGCAGGAACTGACTGCGTAGCCGGTCACAGTGCGAACTCCATCATCAAGTTCGCTGACGGCACCACTGTTGTGGGACGTATCAGTGATGGGGATGAGTCGGAGTATAGAAGAGAGATCGAGCAACTGCCCATATGGTGCCAGCACAATAACCTGGCCCTCAACACCAGCAAAACCAAGGAACTGATTGTGGACTTTGGAAGGAGTAGGATGGGGACCCGCAGCCCCGTTTATATCAACGGGTCGATGGTTGAAAGGGTCAAGAGCTTCAAATTCCTGGGCGTGCACATCTCTGAAGATCTTTCCTGGTCCGAGAACACTAATGCAATTATCAAGAAAGCTCATCAGCGCCTCTACTTCCTGAGAAAATTACAGAGAGTCGGTTTGTCAAGGAGGACTCTCTCTAACTTCTACAGGTGCACAGTAGAGAGCCTGCTGACCGGTTGCATCGTGGCTTGGTTCGGCA
The DNA here is from genome assembly GCF_028641065.1 of Leucoraja erinaceus. Taxonomy (NCBI): domain Eukaryota; kingdom Metazoa; phylum Chordata; class Chondrichthyes; order Rajiformes; family Rajidae; genus Leucoraja; species Leucoraja erinaceus. Next base: position 17,969,426 of record NC_073409.1, on the reverse strand, counting down.
ACATGAGCGCCCTGGAGCGGAAAAGACTACAAAAAGTAGTAAACACTGCCCAGTCCATCATCGGCTCTGACCTTCCTTCCATCGAGGGGATTTATCGCAGTCGCTGCCTCAAAAAGGCTGGCAGTATCATCAAAGACCCACACCATCCTGGCCACACACTCATCTCCCTGCTACCTTCAGGTAGAAGGTACAGGAGCCTGAAGACTGCAACAACCAGGTTCAGGAATAGCTACTTCCCCACAGCCATCAGGCTATTAAACCTGGCTCGGACAAAACTTTGATTATTAATAACCAATTATCTGTTATTTGCACTTTATCATTTTATTTATTCATGTGTGTATATATTTATATTATGGTATATGGACACATTGATCTGTTTTGTAGTAAATGCCTACTATGTTCTGTGTGCTGAAGCAAAGCAAGAATGTCATTGTCCTATACAGGGACACGTGACAATAAACTCACTTGAACTTGAACTTGAACGGGGTACTGATTCTGGATGATCAGCCATGATCAAATTGAATGGCGGTGCTGACTCGAAATGGCCTAATCTATTTTCTATATTTCTATGTTTTACAACACATTGGCAGAGTTATCTGTGCAAGAACATGAGCAATTTGTACCGTGAGTGATTAGTCTTCTGCAGTAAACCATCCAGGGTCAGCTGGGCGTATGCCCAACAGGCGGGGAATGTCACAGTGTAATGTATCTGAGCACCTTGTGGCTGTGAAGACGAGGAAAGGCGCTGAATCAAGCCTAAAAAGGGCATCAACCATTATCCAAACTTTCCCACAACTGAGCATAGAAACATAGAAACATAGAAATTAGGTGCAGGAGTAGGCCATTCAGCCCTTCGAGCCTGCACCGCCATTCAATATGATCATGGCTGATCATCCAACTCAGTATCCCGTACCTGCCTTCTCTCCGTACCCTCTGATCCCCTTAGCCACAAGGGCCACATCTAACTCCCTCTTAAATATAGCCAATGAACTGGCCTCAACTACCCTCTGTGGCAGAGAGTTCCAGAGATTCACCACTCTCTGTGTGAAAAAAGTTCTTCTCATCTCAGTTTTAAAGGATTTCCCCCTTATCCTTAAGCTGTGACCCCTTGTCCTGGACTTCCCCAACATCGGGAGCAATCTTCCTGCATCTAGCCTGTCCAACCCCTTAAGAATGTTGTAAGTTTCTATAAGATCCCCTCTCAATCTCCTAAATTCTAGAGAGTATAAACCAAGTCTATCCAGTCTTTCTTCATAAGACAGTCCTGACATCCCAGGAATCAGTCTGGTGAACCTTCTCTGCACTCCCTCTATGGCAATAATGTCCTTCCTCAGATTTGGAGACCAAAACTGTACGCAATACTCCAGGTGTGGTCTCACCAAGACCCTGTACAACTGCAGTAGAACCTCCCTGCTCCTATACTCAAATCCTTTTGCTATGAAAGCTAACATACCATTCGCTTTCTTCACTGCCTGCTGCACCTGCATGCCTACTTTCAATGACTGGTGTAACCATGACACCCAGGTCTCACTGCATCTCCCCTTTTCCTAGTCGGCCACCATTGAGATAATAGTTATCACTATTGATCCCACACCACCCTGGCCACGTTCTAATGCCACTCCCACCACCGTAATGAAGGTCCAGGAGTCTGAAAAACTGTGGTCAAGTCAAATCAACTTTATTTGTCACATGCACATACAAGATGTGCAGTGAAATGAAAGTGGCAATGCCTGTGGATTGTGCAAAAAACTACAGAACAGAATAGAACAGAATCAGTATTTACAGCTTCTAACCCACAAGCGTCTGGGTCTTGAACACTACACATCATTCACCTCAACTGTGAACTGTGGACTGTCTTTGATTGCACTAAGGACTCCGGGCAATTTAGGGGTTATTCATTTATTGAATTTTGGTTTATTATATATTCTATTGTGTCTGCAGGACTGCAACGTTGCTGCAAGTAAGGATTTTGTTGTTCCATTTTGCATATGACAATGAAACACTTTTGACTGAAGATGGACACAAAATGCTGGAGTAACTCAGCGGGTCAGGCAGTGTCTCTGGAGAAAAGGAATAGGCGACTGTTCGGGTCGAGACCCTTCTTCAGACGGTTAATTTTGAAAGTGACCAGAAGGAATAAACTTGCAGCTCCCCTCGAAATCTTTTTTCTTTACGAGGATGTAGCCAGGACTTGAGGGTCTGAGCTACACGGAAAGGTTGAACAGGCAGGGACTCTATTCCTTCGAGCGTAGGAGGATGAGGGGCGATTTCTAGAGGTGTACAAAATCATAGAGGAATAGATCGGGTGGACGCACAGATTCTCTTGCCCAGAGTAGGGGAATCAAGAACCTAAGGACATCGGATTAAGGTGAAGGGGGAAGGATTTTATATGGATCTGAGGGGTAACTTTTTCATGCAGAGGGTGGTGGGTGTGGTAGTTGAGGCAGGGACCATTGCAATGTTTTTGAAACAATTAGACAGGTACATGGATAGGACAGGTTTAGAGAGTAATGGGCCAAAATGGGCAAGTGGGACTAGTGTAGATGGGACATGTTGGTTGACGTGGGCAAGTTGGGCCGAAGGGCCTGTTTCACTGCTGTATGACTATCCATGTACCTGTCCATAGTCTTTTAAAGTACCTGCCCGAACCATCGCTTCTAGTAGTTTCATTCCATATACCCCACCACTGGTTCTGTTAAATATTCATGACATAGATCCATCTTGGTATCCAGGCATCCCTCGTGTGAACATCGAATGCTGTTTCTCCAATGTCCTCCCATCAGGACAATAAGTTGTTCAATTTCTTTCGCTCCAGTTTTAAAACAAATAGAAAATTCTCAGATAAACCAAGTTAAATAAATGTCTACTTACATAGATCTTCACTGCATCAACAATCTGCTTGGTAATGTTATAGTTACAAGGGAACGGTGTGGGGCTTTTCAAAAACTGATAAATGAACTTTATATCATTGGCCATAAAAATGTCTAAAGATGACTATAATTTACAGTGTTTGTGTTATGCTCACTGAGAATACTATATTAGGTGCTCAGGCATTAATCCAACCATTAAACATCCCCTAATGTTTTATAAACACCCAGGAATATGTTTAGACCTTGGCTGATTCTTCTCACACAGGTCCACAGTTTGGGGCCTCTGGTTAGTCAGCAATCTTGGCAGCACAGGACAAAAACAGCAGTGTGCTGGAACGAGTGAGGGGAAGCTGGAAGATATCAGTCAATGCTGTCTCTACTTAGAAACACAGAAACATAGAAATTAGGTGCAGGAGTAGGCCATTCGGCCCTTCGAGCCTGCACCGCCATTCAATATGATCATGGCTGATCATCCAAAATCACTACCCGTTCCTGCTTTTTCCCCATATCCCTTGATTTCGTTAGCCCTAAGAGCTAAATCTGACCCTCTCTTGAAAACATCCGGTGAATTGGCCTCCACTGCCTTCTGTGGCAGAGAATTCCACAGATTCACAACTTCCTGGGTGGAAAAGTGTTTCCTCATCTCAGTCCTAAATGACCTACCCCTTATTCTTAAACTGTGACCCCTGGTTCGGGACTCCGGCAACATCGGGACCATTTTTCCTGCATCTAGTCTGTCAGGGCTGCCAACTCTCACGCTTTGAGCGTGAGAATCACGCCCTCGAGCAAACTCTCACGCCCTCACGCTGATCAGAAATTTCTCACGCTCTGTGGCGAGAAATTCTGTGATCAACGAAAACTCGGATAAACTGCATGGTCCGCGGGTGTTGGAGAGCCGGGGCTGAGGGAGGGATAGAAGCAGACCCAGCGGCGGGAACGGATGCTGCGAGTGTTTGGGGGGCTGCTCCGGCCATGGAGAGTCCCGGGCCATCGGAGGCGTCGGAAGCGTCAAATGCTGGATTTGATATGCGAGAGGACCAGCCTTTCGAAGCACTTCATTGGGATTGGAGTTAGGGCAACCGGGCGGTAGTCGTTCAGGTTGGTGACTTTAGGTGAGACTTTAGGTGAGACTCTCTGTGCCAAAGGGGCAGACTCTCAAAGGGAGGTGGAGAGAGAGAAAGGGGGGGGGAGACAGACGGGGAGTGAATGGAGAGAGAGAAGAGGGAGAGGGAGGAGAGAGAGGTAGGAGAGAGAGCGGGGGGAGCGTGAGGTGGGAGAGGGGGGGAAGAGAGAGAGGGGTGAGAGAGAGAGACAGAGAGAGAGAGGGGGAGAGAGAGGGGAGAGAGTGTGGGAGAGGGAGAGAGAGGGGGAGATAGAGAGGGAGGGAGAGAGAAGAGAGAGAGAGAGAGGGGAAAGAGATGGAGAGAGAGAGGGAGAGAGAGAGAGAGAGAGAGAGAGAGAGAGAGAGAGAGAGGGAGAGAGAGAGAGGTGGAGATAGAGGGGAGGGAAAGAATGGGAGAGGGGGACAGAGAGAGGAGAGAGAGGGGACAGAGAGAGGAGAGAGGGCATGGGCCGCAGGTGTTGGAAGCAGAAGCAGCGGCGGGGACAGATGCGGACGGGGAGCGGGGCTGGCGAGTGTTTGCCGGGCTGGCGAGTCGCTCACTGCAGCTCCGGCCATGGAGCAGCCTCAGTGCAAGAGTCCCGGGCGTTCGGAGGCGTTGAAAAAGTTAGACTGCTACATGGATAGGACAGGTTTGGAGGTATGGACCAAAAGCAGGTGGCGTAGTTGGGACGTGTTGGCGGGTGTGGGCAAGTTGCACCGAAGGGCCTGTTTTCACACTGTATCACTCTATGACTACATTATACCTCCACCATGCATGAATGCTTCAAAATCAAGTGGCCGAGTTTTATTGCCATATACTCTTGTAACGTCTGCCGGAGGGAAGTAGTTCAAACAGTCCGTTACAAGGGTGTGAGGAGTCTTTATGGATGCTGACGGCCTTCCTGAGGCACCGTGTGTGGTAGATGCCCTCCAAGGCTGGTAGCTGTGTCCCAATGATCCTCTGCGCTCTGTGGACGACGCGCTGAAGAGCTCTCCTCTCCGCCTCCGTGCAGCTGAGATACCACACAGAGATGCCATATGTTAATATGCTCTCTGTGGTGCAGCGGTAGAACGTTGTCAGCAGCTGTTGGGGCAGACCAGTCTTTTTTAATGTCCTCAGGAAGAACAGTCGTTGCTGTGCCTTCTTGACCAGCGCAGCGGTGTTGGTGGACCATGTGAGGTCCTCTGAAATGTGAGTGCCCAGAAACTTAAAGCTGGACACTCTCTCCACACTGTCCCCGTAGATGGAGATTGGGGCGTATTCTCCATTATGGGACCTCCTGAAGTCAATAATCAGCTCCTTGGTCTTGGAGGTGTTTAGTGACAAGTTGTTACGTGTGCACCAGTCCGCCAGGTTCTGCACCTCCGCCCTGTATTTTGTTTCATCACCGTTGGTGATCAGCCCAATCACTGTTGTGTCGTCTGCAAACTTCACGATGGTGTTGGTGTCGAATGCAGGAACACAGTCGTGAGTGAAGAGGGAGTAGAGCATGGGGCTTAGTACACAGCCCTGTGGTGTGCCGGTGCTCAGGGTGATAGTGGAGGACAGGTGCGGGCCCAGTCTCACTGCCTGCGGTCGCTCCGTCAGAAAGTTCAGGATCCAATCGCATATCGGCGAGCTGAGGCCTAGCTGGTGGAGTTTGGTGGTGGGCTTGGTGGGGATGACCGTATTGAATGCAGAGCTATAGTCAATGAAGAGCAGCCTCACGTACGTGCCCTGTCTGTCCAGGTGAGTCAGGACAGTGTGAAGAGCCAGAGAGATGGCATCCTCTGTTGATCTATTTGCCCTGTATGCAAATTGATGAGAGTCCAGTGAGGCAGGGATGCTGGATTTGATATGGGAGAGGACCAGCCTTTCGAAGCATTTCATTGGGATTGGAGTTAGGGCAACCAGGCGGTAGTCGTTCAGGTTGGTGACTTTAGGTGAATTGATCAGCCAAGAGCTAATGCAGGGTTATGAGGGTTAATGATGCAAATTAGACATGGGCGGAATGTTTGCACAGCTCTAATCTACAGAAGGCAGAAATGTATTGGAACAATTATGTCTGGAGGTAATAGAGTCACAAATGAGGACTTCAGTAGCTGAAGAAATGAAACAGGTTATTAGTCAAGTCATGTCAGAAGGAACTGCAGGTGCTGGTTTACACCAAAGATAGACACAGAATGCTGGAGTAACTCAACAGGTCAGGTAGCATCTCTGGAGAAAAGGAATATATAATGTTTCAGGTCGAGAGTTGTCAATTTAGTTTGAGAAACAGAGTGGAAACAGGCCCTTCAGCCCACTGAGTCCACGCCAACCCTGTACACCAGCACTATCCTACTCACTAGGGACAATTTATAATTTGCAGAAGCCAATTAACCTGCAGACCTGCACGTCTTTGGAATGTGAGATGAAACAAGAACATCCGGAGAAAACCCAGTCAGTTGCAGTGTGAAAATATAAGCTCCGTACAGACAGCGCCCATAGTCAGGATCGAACCTGGGTCTCTGGCACTGTAGGGTAGCAACTAGGCCTATGCGCCACTGTGCCACCCCACTGATGTGCTCATTGAAGTTAGATAGTGTTGATATCTTGGAAATTTAGGCTCGGGAGCAAAAATGGGACTAACTTTTCAAATAGTTTTCAGCCATAGTTTTACTGTCAAAGAAGATGGGGAATATTACTAATTTAGACAGACTCCAGATTAATCCAATCATCGTTGTTTCATTTGGCGAGCTTCCCAAATCTTCCCGTTGTGAAGGGCACAGACCATACACGGCCAAGACGGACAACATATGCAGGACTTCTTTTAAAGAACAGAATAGGTATGTGGCAGACACTCAGGAAGCAAAGCTTGGAAGGCTCAAAGATCTATGGACAGTGAAGATATTGACCTCTTGTGCGGTTTCCTCACAAGGTTCCCCAACCATTTTTAGTTCCATCTTCCTCTGATGTACCCATCTCCCTCACATAGCAGAGTATGCAAACGTCCTCTCCCTGTGGCTGTGATTCCTCAAGATCCACCACAAGTGTCGTAGAGTCTGAGCAAGTGCCTCGACCCGAAACCTCCCCCATTCCTTCTCTCCAGAGACGCTGCCTGTCCCGCTGCGTTACTCCAGCATTCTGATCACTTTTAGTGCTAGTTAAAGCCAGCAAAGTCCGATGAAGAATATTCCGAAGGTCACCAGTGTGGTGGATAGTAGTTCAGCACGGCTCTCCGGTTGCGGTGGGATGGTTCAGTTGCCTGATAGCAGCTGGGAAGAAACCATCCCTGAATCTGGAGGTGTGCGTTTTCACACTTCTGTACGGGAGAGGGGAGAAGAGGGAGTGGGCAGGGAGAGACTTGTCCTTGATTATGTTGCTGGCCTTGCCCAGTCACCAATCACCCACTCCTAGATTTTATACAACTTATTTTTTAAATTGGTAAACGCGGACAAAAGGATTGTCATGGACATGATGGGCTGAAGGGCCTGTTCTGACCTGCACAGCTCTATGGTTCGATGAGCTGGATACTAGTTATTGATGGAATAACTACCTTAGAGAAATCTAAATGCTGACAGCCCTGAGTGAAAATAATCCTCACGATTCTCCTCGACATCTTTTATTAATTTTTTTTTAACCTTGACTCACAATGATTGATCCACTTGCCAGAGGGGACAGATTCCCTCCCTCTGCACCATATAAACCTCTCATCATCTCGATGTCATCTACCAGGTCACAGCTTGACCTTCACTGAGTACAATCGATCAGAAATACACCCGTTTCCAAGGCAGTTAGATAACGGGGCAGATCCACCAAGCTGCATCCCCTTCGATCTCTCGTTTTCACACCTTACCCTTCCATAGCTCTCGTTTCCCTCTCTCCTGATGCTCAGTCTGTAGAAGGGTCTCGACCCGAAACGTCACCCCGTTCCATCAATCCAAGTCTTTGGAATGTGGGAGGAAACCGGAGCACCAGGAAGAATGTACAAACTCCGTACAGACAGCACCCGGAGGCTGGATCGAACCTGGAGTCTGGCGCTGTAAGGCAGCAACTCTACCGCTGTGCCACTGTGCCCCCAAAGGGTCCTTATTCCAAAGGATCAGGGTCCATCTTCAGAAGATCCTTATCTATGCCAACCAGAGATGCTGCCTGTCCTGCTGAGTTACTCCAGCACTTTGTGCCTATCTTCGGTGTAAACCAGCCTCTGCAGTTCCTTCCCACCAAATCATCCAATACTGATGTTGACATCAAAGGAACTTGAGTCAACTGTTTTAGTAATACTGAAGACACAAGGAACAGTAAAGGCTGGGATCTGGCATTAAACACAAATTGCTGGAGTAACTCAGTGGGACAGGCAGCATCTCTGGTTGACACAGATAAGGATCTTCTGAAGAACGATCCTGACCCTTTGGTATAAGGACCATTTGGCTGCTGCCTTACAGCGCCAGACTCCCGGATCGATCCCGACTACGGGTGCTGTCTGTACGGAGTTTGTACATTCTTCCTGTGACCACGTGGGTTTTCTCAAGGTGCTCTGGTTTCCTCCCACATTCCAAAGACTTGCAGGTTAATTAGCTTCTAGTGTGTAGGATAGAGATAGCGTATGGGAATCGCTGGTCAGCACGGACACAGTGGGCCGAAGGGCCTGTTTCCACGCTGCATCTCAAAACTAAACTAAACTTAACGAAGCTAAACTAAAGATCTAAATTGTCATGGAGCTTGATATCGATTTTTGTCTGAAACATTCCTTGGATATAGGAAACAATCCATACATTATTTCTTGTTGTTCATGGCTGTGACTGAGTAATTGTGACAAAGTGTTCTGATTAGAAACACTGCCCATCCATGTCCTCCAGAGATGCTGCCTGGCCGGCTGAGTTACCCCAGAACGTTGTGTTATTAATTAAAATAACACTCTGGATTACCACTGATCTAGCACTGTGCTCCACTGGATAACATCAAGTATAACGAGTGTGAATGTTGGTGCGGGCTTGGTGGGCCGAAAGGCCTGTTTCATGCTGTATATCTAAACTAAACTAACGGGTTTGACCACACCACACACCACACTCGAGTAGTTTAATTTAGTTTATTTATTGTCACATGTACTGAGGTACAGTGAAAAGCTTTTGTTGCGTGCTATCCAGTCAGCAGAAAGACAATACATGATTGCAATCGAGCCATTTACAGTGTATGGATACATGATAAGGGAATAACGTTTAGTGCAAGGTAAAGCCAGCAAGATCAGTTTAATGTAAGAAATTTTGTTGTAGGCGTAGAGATTTAAGAGCGATTGTAATATGTGATTGGAAATCAGCTTCTGTGGCAAGCATGTAAATAGTCGCCTGGGTGGGCAACACCTATGGGAACTAAACATGGGTTCCAACCTAAAATGTCACCGATCTTTGTCCTCCAGGGATGCTGCCTGACCTACTGCGTTACTCCAGTACTTTACACTGTTTGCTCAAGTGTGTGTCTTTACTTGGTCTTGCCTGTCACACAGTTCCAGGCCCACTGATGTAGTTGACTGAGTGTCTCCAAAAACGATTCAACAAGGCACTCGTCTCAAGCAACCGGGCGGGTCAGGCGGCATCTGTGGAGGGAATGGACAGGCAACGTTTCTGGTCAGGACCCTTCTGCAGACTGATGGCAGTAGGAGGGAGAAGGCTGGAAAAGAGGGGTGGGGTAAGGACAGAGCCTGGCAAGTGATGGGTGGATGTAGGTGAGGGGGGTTGATAGGCGGATGGGTGGAGTAAAGATGACAAAGGCTAGATGTGAAGAGGAGGCAAAATAACATCAAAGGAGAAGAGGGGGAATAAAATGTAAAGAGGGATGGGGAAATGGAAAGAGGGGGGATAAAAGGAAAATAAGGAGCTTGGGGAAGGGTGATGTGTATTAAGGAGGGGTGAGGAGCAGGGTGACGGGAATAGTCAGAGAAATGGGAAGGCTGATTGAGGGGAAAGAGGGGGGATAAGAAAGAGAAAGATGATAGGGAGTATTACTTGAAATTGTAAAATTCAATCTTCATACCGTTGAGCTGTAAGTTACGCAAGTGGAACATAAAGTGCCGTTCCTCCAGTTTGTATGTGTGGCCTCACCCTTGCAATGGAGGTGGTCCGGGCCAGAAAGGTCTCGAGAACCAAGGTGGTCAATAAGTGTCATCCTTGCCAGCCCCACCCACGCTCATGAACAAACATTGAGGGTTGAACGCATGATACAGGAAGGAATGTGTCTGCATGGTTGGGTGGCAATTCCTAAACTTTCTAGGATATCTAAACAGTGGGCCGGAAAGCCGTGAAAATCCCGGCCAATATTTACACCGTTTATTGGCCAAGTATTCACATACAAGGAATTTGCCTTGGTGCTCTGCCCGCAAGTGACAACATGACATACAGTGACAGTTAGGAATGACAGATAAAACGTTAAACATTAACAATAGAACATTATCGATTAAACATGTGAATTAAATAAAATACAAGAGCAAAAGGAAGCTACAGATTTTTAGTTATTGAGTAGAGGTACTACTTGTGGAAAAAAGTTGTTTTTATGTCTGGCTGTGGCAGCTTTGACAGTCCGGAGTTGCCTTCTAGAGGGAAGTGATTCAAAGAGTATGTGGCCAGGGTGAGAGGGGTCAAAGATGATCTTGCCCGCTCTCTTCCTGGCCCTTGCAGTGTACAGTTCGTCAATGGAGGGAAGGTTGCAGCCAATAACCTTCTCAGCTGATCGGACGATTCGCTGCAGCCTCCGGATGTCGTGCTTGGTGGCTGAGCCAAACCAGACCATGATGGACAAGGTGAGGACAGACTCTACGATGGCCGTATAGAATTGGACCATCATTGCCTGTGGCAGATTGTGCTTCCTCAGCTGCCGCAGGAAGTACATCCTCTGTTGTGCCGTTTTGACTGTGGAGTCGATGGTGGCTTCCCCATTTAAGGTCCTTGCAGATGATGGTTCCCAGGAACTTAAAAGACTCCAGTGATAGCTATTGATTGTCAATGCAATTCACAATGGCAATGGTTTTGCTTAGCAGGGGATCGATGTGAAAATGAAGAGAGACATTGGAATTGTGGAACAATAAGAAGGGGATGCATTTAGCAGAGATCTTGAAAAAGCTGATACACAAACTGGCTGAAAACTTCGATACAAGCTATGAAACTGAAACAGAAAATGCTGTAGCTGTCCCACTAAGTTACTCCAGCATTTTGTCCGTCTAAGGCATATGATATGCTCACCTTCAGTAATCAGGGCATTGAGTATAAGAATCGGGAAGTCTTTATAAGAATTTGGCAAGGCTGTGTTTGGAATATAACCATATAACCATATAACAATTACAGCACGGAAACAGGCCATCTCGACCCTTCTAGTCCGTGCCGAACACGTATTCTCTCCTAGTCCCATACACCTGCATTCAGACCATAACCCTCCATTCCCTTCCCGTCCATATAACTATCCAATTTATTTTTAAATGATAAAAACGAACCTGCCTCCACCACCTTCACTGGAAGCTCATTCCACACAGCCACCGCTCTCTAAGTAAAGAAGTTCCCCCTCATGTTACCCCTAAACTTCAGTCCCTTAATTCTCAAGTCATGTCCCCTTGTTTGAATCTTCCCTACTCTCAGTGGGAAAAGCTTTTCCACGTCAACTCTGTCTATCCCTCTCTCCCCCCTTAACCTTCTGCACTCCAAAGAATAAAGCCCTAACTTGTTCAACCTTTCGTTTATTGGGTGCAGTTCCCTGTACAGGAAGGATGTGGAGGATTTGGAGAGGGTGCGGAAGAGGTTTGCCAGAATGCCGCCAGGATTAGAGGGCATGAACTGTAAAGAGAAGTTGGACAAACTTGGATTGGATTTTACGGAGTGTCAGAATGTGTAACATTATGAGAGGCACTGATAGAAATGTGTAACATTATGAGAGGCACAGATAGGGTAGAAAAGTCAGTACCATTTTCCCAGGATGGAGAAAATGTTGAAGACTAGAATGCATAGCTTTAAAGTGAGAGGAGCAAAGTTTAAAGGAAGATGGACACAAAATGCTCGAGTAACTCAGCCATTCCTTCTATCCACAGATGCTGCCTGTCCCGGAAGGGACAGGCAGCATCTGTGGATAGAAGGAATGGATGACGTCACGGGTCGAGACCCTTCTTCAGACTGGAGATGTTTCAAGGAGATGTGTGGGGCAGGTTTTCTACACAGAGAGTGGTGGGTGCCAGGAATGCACTGCCAGGGGTGATGGAGGAGGCAGATACGATAGTGGCCTTCAAGGGGCTTTTAGATAGGCACATGGATATGCAGGGAATGGAAGGGATATGGATCACATGCAGACGGAGATCAGTTTCACTTGGCAGTCTGAAGAAGGGTTTCGTCCCCTAAACGTTGCCTATTTCCTTCGCTCCATAGATGCTGCCGCACCCGCTGAGTTTCTCCAGCACTTTTGCCTACCTTCGATTTTCCAGCATCTGCAGTTCCTTCTTTAACAGTTTAAATTGGCATCCTGTTCTGGCATGGACATTGTGGGCCGAAGGGCCTGTTCCTGTGCTGTGCTGTCAGATGTTCTATGACTCACCAGTATAGTGTAGGCTTCAGGTATACATTGGTGGCTACAGGAGGTCGGCCAAGGACCTGTTGCCGAAAAAACAAACAGGGACCTGGGAGGGGGGGGGGGAGGGTACCAAGAACAAAGAGGGTCCCAGCATGGGGAGGGGCCACTGAGCCCAAAGAAGGACCACTGGGACTACATTGAACACTTTGTATCTTAGACAGAACCCTACACTCTTTGCATCCTTTGTATATGGTACATAAGACAAATCATTTCACCGTGATATGTCACATGACAATGAAGCATCATACATTCATTATGTGTCTCAAATAGCACTGCTGTTGATAGAATTTGAATGACAAATATTGCAAAGACACTGGGATTAAGTCGCCTGCTCCTCTTTTGACATTATGCCAAGGAGTTCAATCAGACGTTTACTGTTTCTCTTCCCACAGTTGCCGACTGACATGCCGAGTGTTTCCACCAGCATCCACTTTTATCTCAGGTTTCTAGCATCTGCCAGTTTTAGATTTTCAGTCTTTCAGGTGTGAGCTGAGAGGTGAATGATGGTCAGGACTCTGCAAAGAATCTGGGAGAATGGAGCAGCTGGGCTTGTACACTCTGGAGTTTAGAAGGATGAGAGGAGATTTCATTGACACATATATGATTGTTAAGGGTTTGGACAGGCTTGAGGCAGGAAACATGTTCCTGATGTTGCGGGAGTCCAGCTTATGAATAAGGGGTAAGCCATTTAGAACGGAGACGAGGAAACACTTCTTCTCACAGAGAGTTGTGAGTCTGTGGAATTCTCTGCCTCAGAGGGCGGCGGAGGCCGGTTGTCTGGATACTTTCAAGAGAGACCTAGATAGGGCTCTTAAAGATAGCGGAGTAAGGGGATATGGGGAGAAGGCAGGAACGGGGTACTGATTGTGGATGATCAGCCATGATCACATTGAATGGCGGTGCTGGCTCGAAGGGCCGAATGGCCTACTCCTGCACCTATTGTCTATTGTCTATAAGAATTCCTCAAATGGTGCAGAAGGTTCAATGTCCATCCAAGTGGGCAGAAGTGCTCTCGACCCAATGCCAGCCAAGAATTTTCCCGTATGTTTTTTGAATCAGTGCAGAAAGTGCTACTACGGAGCACAGCTAATGGGTTAACATGCCATCGGGGCAAGGGGGGGGGGGGTCATAGACTTGGTGTTTGGATGGCATCACTCCGTAATTGATGGATAGGTTGGTGCACTCGACCCAAATCATCACCCGTTCCTTCTCCCCCAGAGATGCTGCCCGTCCCGCTGAGTTACTCCAGCATTTTGTGTCTATCCCCCGAAATAACTCGTTCCTGTGGCTCTTTGCCACCAGCATAATGTCTTCTCCTGCCTCTCACCCTTGTCAGACTCTTACAGGGGCCAGATTCATCCCCGCTCTCCAGACACTCTGCCATCTAAATGCACACAATGCAACCCATCTGCTGACAAGTGTGCCACTGTAATGAGGTGCAGCCATATGAAAGCACAACCTCGGGTGAAAACTGCTTCACCTTCTGCATCCTGATGAAGAATTTATATGGAGAACGTGACCTTGTTCCACACAGCAACCTTGCTCTCAGAACTCGTCCCCTGAGCCTGCTTTTTAACTCTCATTTCAGCTTGATTTTCAAAGTTGGTCTCGTTACCCGAGGCATGGTGTGCGTGGATATTCTCACAGAGACCACCACAGAGCTGCCGCAGCAAACTACCACTGCTTGTTCACATATGTGTACATATACACACTCACACTCACTCACAGGCACTGGTGCACATGTACACTGGCATGGGCAAGCATGTACACACCAAGACACACACGCAGATACCTACAGTGGCAAACACACGCACACAGGCAGACATGCATAAGCACACATACACACATGCAGACAGACATATGCGCGCACAAGCACACAGACACACAAACTGTACCTATAGAGGCAAACACACTCACAGGCAGACAGACATAAATACACATATACACACACTCTTCCACACATGCATATACATGCACACACGTGCGCACACACACTCACACACACACAGATACCTACTGTACATAGGCAAACGCACACAAAGGCAGATACAAAATGCTGGAGTGTGTGCTTCTTCAGACTGAAGGGTCGCGACCCAAAACGTCACCCATTCCTCTCCAGAGATGCTGCCTGTCTCGCTGAGTTACTCCAGGATTGTGTCTCTACCTGCGATTTAAACCAGCATCTGCGGTTCTTTCCTACACACAGGCAGGTAGACAGATACAACCACACTTATGCACACACTCCAACACACATACTTCTGCTTCTGCCTGTGTACTGCACAACCGCCAACAGCCGGGCTATCCCGTGCAGTTGACACTCGCATGGGCACTGATGCAAAAGGGTTGTTTGCTCTGTCCCACGGTACGAGTTCATTCCAAGAGCTCTCCCACGTCTCTTAGCGCTAACGGCAGGTACTCGGGAAGACTCGCTAACGGCAGGTAAGCACAGGAAGACTGGTGAAGATTTTTCAACATGATGAAAAATGTCCACGAGAGCCCCGAGTACCAACGAGTGGCCATTGCCGTAAATCTCCGAGTTCGAATCAGGGCAAACTCGGGAGAGCTCTTGGAATGAACTCGTACCGTGGGACAGGGTTTTTATGATACCTACATATGAAGATAGACACAAAATGCTGGAGTAACTCAGCAGGTCAGGCAGCATCTATGGAGAGAAGGAATGGGTCGAGACACTTCATTCACATTGAATGAAGAAGGCTGAAGAAACGTCATCCATTCCTTCTCTCCATAGATGCTGCCTCACCCGATAAGTTACTCCAGCATTTTGTCAACTTCCAGCATTGTAGGTAAATTGGCTCGGTAAATAAAATGTCAAATTGTCCCTGGTGTGTGTAATGTGCTGGGGGTCGCTGGTCGGCGCTGAAGAGGACGCTTTCCCTGCTGTATCTCTAAATTAGAAAGAGACAGGCGCCTTGTAAATGCACGGCCAAGAATTGGTGACTCTTTGCTTTTTTCCAACGCTCGGGGTTAATTGCGCAGGTGTGTAGACCTGGCAAACGGCAGTCAATACTTTGAAGCAGGGCTTGGGGAATATGCACCCCTCGTCGTCCTGAGGGAGCGCTCATTTCCTCTTGCTTGTGTCAGCGCCATCTATTATTGACGGGGCTGCTGGATTGAAGATCAGCATTCAGGCAGCAGGCACCGCGAGTCCCAGGCGCCCTGCCTGCCTGTGGCTTCCTCTCTCTCTCTTTCTTTCTATCCCCCTCTCCCCTCCCCTTTGAAGAGTCCGGCGGATCCCATGGTCTCCTGATTTCACACAGGGTGAGGCGGCTGACTTTGCTTCTCCGCAAACATTTCCCGGCTTCGAGAGAAGAAAAACAGGCCGGACCCTTGGGTTAAAAGGGCATTATTTTCCCATCAGGAATCTCATTCAGCCCCAGGAACTGATGCAGCCTGTGTGTGTGTGTGTGTGTGTGTTTTGTGTGTGTGTATGGATTGTGTGGAAAGGAATTGGTCGGAGGGGGGTGGAATACAGGAACAAACTTGAATAGAGGTTTCTCAAAAAAGCAGCGGAGCCTTTTCAAACTTTTGTGCGCCGACGCTTTTCACACTTTGTCCATTCATCGGGGCTGAATCTGTGGGTTTCGCTTAGAGAATCGACATTGTGAACTCCTGGCTACACAGAATGAATGCTCTCTCAATCAGGACCAGATGCAAAAACAACCCCGCCGCTTCTCATGCTCTCTGGGCCAGTGATATAGAAAATAGCAGCAGAGGGACAAATGGAATAAAGAATGCTGGTTGACTGCCATTTGCTCATGTATATGATTCCCATGTTATCCTCAGTCAGGGCCAGGAGAATGAGGCTTTATATCAGTCTGGAAGATGCAGGGGCGTGTGTCCATTCTCAGAGTCACCTGCGGCTCCCATCACCTGTAGTGTCAGCTACGTGGGGTCTTGGCTGTGGGTCTTTGGGGAGGGAACTTTAAAATCTCCAGGGTCTTTGGCTGTGTGTCTTTGTGGCCAGCAGATAGTATTTTCGAGCTCCTCTCCAGAGACAGGGGCCACACGGGGAGAAAAGGGCTCAGCGGTGGAGTTGCTGCCTTACATTGGATTGGGGATCTTCAAAGATTGGGGAACGGGGGGCAGGGTGGGGTGGGGTAGGTCAGTCGACCCCGTGACACAAGGGGAAAGGGTTATACAGTTTGATAGCCACAGGGAAGACGGACCCTGACCCCTTGGAGTAAGGACCCTTTAGATGGCACAGTGGCGCAACAGCAGCGGTAGAGTTGCTACATTGTTACAGCGCCAGACTCCCGGTTCGATCCCGACCACGGAGTTTGTACATTCTCCCTGCGACAGCGTGGTTTTTCTCCGAGATCTCCTGTTCTCACCCACACTCCAAAGACGTGCAGGTTTGTGGGTTCATTTGGCTTGGTATAATGGTAAATAGTCCCCAGTATGTGTAAGGTGATGCTGGTCGGCGTGGACTCGGTGGGCCGAAGGGCCTGGTTTCCACGCTGTATCTCTAAACTAAACTAAATTAAACACAACAGGTCAGGCAGCATCTCTGGAGAACATGGTGATGTTTCTGGCATGATGAAGGGTCCCAACATGAAACGTCTCTGATGTATGAGGTATGTTGGGAAGAACACGCTCACACAATAGGGAGTGGAAACTATGGTCTCACCTCCACAAACCTCCCCATCTCCCCCCACCACAACCCCCCCCCATCTCCTCCCCCCACCCCCCACCACCAACCCCCCCCCCCCCCCCACCAACACCCCCCCCACACCCCCACCCCACCACAACCCCCCCCCACCCCACCCCCCACCACCCCCCCCCCCCCACAAACCCCCCACTCCCCAAGCCCCCCCCCACCCACAAAACCCCCCTACACTCCCCCCCCCCCCCCCCACACAACCCCCCACCCCACCCCCCCCCCCCCCCCCCACCCACCACAACTATCAAGGTTAGCAGTTAATTAAAAGGCGAAAACCAACACCAGATCAAGAGATTTTATTTGACATTAGAATCAGATATGAAACCAAAACAGGTAAACAAACATTTCACTTCTGATCCAATTAAATACTGAAATGGCTAAAGTGGGGGAAGAGGAGAGGAGAGGATAGGAGGGGAGAAGGGGGAGAGGGGGGAGGAAAGGGGGGCAGAGAGGGCGATAGAGGAGGGTAAGATGGGGGGGGGTGAACAGAGATAGAGGGCGGGATGGGTAGAGGAGAGGGGATTGGTGGGGTAAGAGAGGGGAAGGGAGGGGTAGAGGAGAGGTGGGTAAGGAGAGATGGGGGGGAGAGGTGTGTAGAGGCAGGGGGAGAAAGATAGCGAGTGGGAGGATGTAGCGAGGGGGCAGAGAGAGGGAAGCGAAAGGGGAGGGGAGAGAGGGAAGGGGTGGGTGGGGAGTGGAGATCTGAATGACCCCAGTCCTGGTTTTATGTGACCCAAACTACAGAACAACTCCAGATGGCACGGTTGACAGGCAGGCAGTACCACAGCACCATGGCTCACATGGGGGTTGCAAGCAAGCGTTATTCCTCCCAGTGTTAAACTACAGCGTGAGAACCTATGGATTCAGTGCTGCTGTCATCCCCAAACGACTTCCACCACTGGCCCAACTGAGTAACTCTAATTCCTCATCGTTTCCGACAGGAATCCACCTTTCACTTCAGTGGTGCCATGAACTGAAATATTCCCTTCTTCACAAAAGGTTAATGCAGATGATTTGCAGCCAAACTGGTCACATCATTCCGTGTTGAAGGCCGTGCCATTAAAGTGACATGAATTTGGCCCTGCTGACAGATCACGTGTGACAAAGCACAAGTGAAAACTGGGTGTGCCCTCCGCAGTTTCTTTTATCCTCCCGTGTCGATGAGTCAGCGAGCGAGGGCTTGTCTAGGCAAAAGTTGGGCTTGGAAGCATTTTTTTAAATGAATACATCGAATTGGGTTTACCCAAGGTAAAACCATCGCACCTGTGTGTATAAAGTTTGTGCAGTAATTAAATCCTGTTTACAAAGCAGATTAGTCCAACGAGGCTCGATCTGAATGTGTAGGAAGGAACTGCTGATGATGGTTTAAACTGAAGATAGATACAAAATGTTGGAGTAACTCAACGGGACAGGCAGCATCTCTGGAGAGAAGGAATGGGTGACGTTTCAGGTCTGCAGAAGGGTCTCGACCCGAAACGTCATCCATTCCTTCTCTCCAGAGATGCTGCCTGTCCCGCTGAGTTACTCCAGCATTTTGAGGCTCCATCTGAATGTGGTTTGCTAGCAAAGTTGTAAACACTGCCCAGTCCATCATCGGTTCTGACCTCCCCACCATCGAGGGGATCTATCGCAGCCACTGCCTCAAAAAGGCAGTCAACATCATCAAGGACCCACACCATCCTGGCCACACACTCATCTCTCCACTGCCATCAGGTAGAAGGTACAGGAGCCTGAAATCTGCAACATCCAGATTCAGAAACAGCTGCTTCCCCACAGCCATCAGACTATTAAACACAACTTTACACAAACTCTGAACCAGAACAACCTATTACACTTTATCTGTTTATTTATATGTGTATATATATATATTCTATATGGTATATGGACACACTGAACTGTTCTGTATTTATGCTTACAATATCCTGTTGTGCTGCAGCAAGCAAGAATGTCATTGTCCTATCTGGGACACATAACAATAAACTCTCTTGACTACCTTGCGTCGACTCAGTCTGTAGCTTCCATTTATCACTGCGCAGGATGACAGGAGCTTGGCAGCTTCTGCGTTGGGTTTATGTGTGTCGATTGCCAGGCTGACATTTGCAGTGGGAGTCTGCAGCGAGGGCTTGATGCCGTGTCTCTGTGAAGGAATTCAGGCCCACGGCGGGATAGGGAGTCAACAACAATCCAGGTCGTTTCGCTGAACACCTTCGCTCAGTCCGCCTGGGCCTGCCTGATCTCCTGGTTGCCAAACACTTCAATTCCCCTTCCCATTCCCACACTGACATTTCTGCCCTGGGCCTCCTCCAATGTTAGAGGGAGGCCAAATGCAAATTGGAGGAACAGCACCTTATATATCGCTTGGGCACCTTAAAACTCAACGGTATGAACTTTGGCAATAGACTATAGACAATACACAATAGACAATAGGTGCAGGAAAAGGCCATTTGGCCCTTCGAGCCAGCACCGCCAGTCAATATGATCATGGCTGATCATCCCCAGTCAGTACCCCGTTCCTGCCTTCTCCCCTATCCCCTGACTACGCTATCTTTAAGAGCCCTATTTAGCTCTCTCTTGAAAGTATCCAGAGAACCAGCCTTTGCTTCCCTAACTTCAAGCAGAGACGGAAACCACTTTCATAACATGGAGGGGACCGAGGGTCAGGGGGGACACAATTTCTTGGCGGCTGCACGCGCATGCGCACACTCACACACACACGCGAGGCATCGGGAGCTTCAGCCGTGCGCCCTGAATTAGATTTAAAGCTTGTAACGTGAGAGGGACCGTTCCCCACCTCTGAAAACATGGAGGGGACGCGTCCCCCCTGGCCCCCCCCGGGTTTTCCGCCAATGACTTCAAGTAACCATTGCATCCCCTCTCTCTCCATCCCTTCCCCACCCAAGTTGTGGTACTAGTTTCAGAATTGTCCTGTTGAGTCTCATTGTCTGTAACTCGTTTTCACCCAGCCTGCAGATAACAATGGCCTCGTTCCTTTATCATCGTTACTTCGTTTGGCATTTCATTAATTAATTTGTTCCACATCTCTCTATATCACCTTCTATATCTCTCGGTTCCCTCTCCCCTGACTCTCAGTTTGAAGAAGGGTCTCAACCCGAAACATCACCAATTCCTTTTCTCCAGAGATGCTGCCAGACCCGCTGAGTTACTCCTGCTTTTTGCGGCTATCGTCAGCTCAGGCAGGTTGTTCGTACATCTCTGTACTTGGCTCCCTGCAAGGAATCAAAGCTAAGCGCTTTTGGGCCTATGTCAAATCAAACCCTTACATGGAGCCTGAGACCAACTGTTAAGGTGAAAGGGGAAAGATTTAAGAGGAATCTGAGCAATAACCTTTTAAAGTCATAAACTCATAGAGTTATACAACTAACTTTTCCTAACCGTGTACATGTCCAAGTATCAGTTGTAATAGTGTAACAACAAGGAACTGCAGATGCTGGTTTAAAAAAATACCAAAGAAAGACACAAAAAGCTGGAGTAATTCAGCAGGTCAGATAGATTCACTGGAAAACATGCATAGGGTGCCGACCAGAAATGTCATCTATCCATGTTCTCCACAGATGGAAATGGCTGTTCGGCTCAACTTGCCCATATCAATGAACACGAACAGGCCCCAACTACACTAGTCCCACCTGCTTGTGTTAGGCCCATATCCCTCTAAACATATCCTATCCATGTCAAAATGTGTTTTAAACATTGTGGCAGTACCTGCCTCAACTACCACAGTAGTTGCCTCAACAACCGGCAGTTTGTTCCATACACCCACCACCCTTTGTGTAAAAAAGTTGCCCCTCAGGTTCCTATAAAAATGTTCCCCTTTCACTTTAAACCTATGTCCTCTGGCTTTTGATTTTGGGTGGTGGGTGGATGGGATGAGCAGCCAAAGGAGGTAGCTGATGCAGGTACTAAACGACTGAAAGACAACATCCCTGGAGACAATGGATAGGTGACGTTTCGGGTCGGGACCCTAAACAGGTGATTAAAATCACTGATGCACGGAACGAACACGGAGACCATTGAGTAATACACAAAGACCGATTACTGTTGCAAATGTACACGGTTCTGTAGAGAGCCCAGATTCTACCTAGGCTCATGTTACTTTCGAGACACAAAACTCCAGAGTAATTCAACCTGCCTGAAGAAGGGTCTCGACTCAAAATGTCACCCATTCCTTCTCTCCAGAGATGCTGCCTGTCCCGCTGAGTTACTCCAGCATTTTGTTTAAACCAGCATCTGCAGTTCCTTCCAACACATCGTGTTGCTTTCTGCTGGTTTAAGGAGGTCAACTCGGAGTCCCCATTTGAACACCTATACTTAGTGCAGGTGGGTATGTTTTCTTCATCGAAAACCAGGAACAAAGCTATTTGTCCAGACGTGATGAAGTGGTCAGACAGGGTAGAATTCGAATCGTTCCAGCTCTGTGTTCCCAGGAGATGAGAGTATCACGACTGTGTGCTACATGCACTCACTGGATTGTCAATCCTTTGTGTTACAATGCTTGCAAGATCATTCAGGTGAAAGCATGCTCTGGGAGATATTCTTCCACTTCACCTGCTCAAACAGAAGCTGTACTTTGTAACAAGGATGAGAACTTGAAACCAGCAAGAGATGCCGTCTCTCATCACCCTCGAACCTGAGTTCAATACTTGCTTGATTTGACGAACTGACACCAAATAGTTGTCTGGGGTAAGGGAAGGGAATGCCCGTCAAACTTGAATTTGCAAACACGAGCATAATCAAGGATGAGCCACACCCCGGCCATTCCTTCTTCTCCCCTCTCCCCCATCGGGCAAAATTTGAGTTTAGTTTAGAGATACAGCGCAGAAACAGCCCACCCAGTCCTCGCCGACCTGCGATCCCTGCACATTAACACTACCCTACACACACCAGGGACAATTTACACTTACACCAAGCCAATTAGCCTGCACGTCATTGGAGAGTGGGAGGAAACCGAAGGTCTCGGAGAAAACCCACGCGGTCACAGGGAGAAAATACAAACTCCGTACAGGCAGCACCTGCAGTCGGGGTCGATCCCAGGTCTCCGGCGCTGCAAGCGCTGTAAAGCCCCTGTCCCACTTAGGAAACCTGAACGGAAACCTCTGGAGACTTTGCGCCCCACCCAAGGTTTCCGTGCGGTTCCTGGAGGTTGCAGGTAGTGGAAGCAGGTCGGGAGACTGACAAAAATCTCCGGGAACCTCCGGGAACCGCACGGAAAGTGCAGAAGTGTGAAAACGCACACCTCCAGATTCTGGGACAGTTTCTTCCCAGCTGTTATCAGGAAACTGTATCATCTTACCACATCCAGAGAGCAGTGCTGAACTACTATTGGCCTCAATGGTGACCTTCGGGCTATCCTTGATCGGATTTTGTTGGCTTTACCTTGCACTGAACGTTATTCCCCTTTTCATGTATCTGTACACTGTAAATGGCTCGATTATAATCATGTTTTACTGGCTGGTTAGCACGCAACAAAAGCTTTTCACTGTACCTCAGTACACATGACAATAAACTAAACTGAACTATTTTCACTAATGAAAACCTGAGCATAAAAATCTTGGCCTCTCACCCAAAACCAGCATCGGGGTCAAGCAACACTTTCATAAGTGTAGGAAGGAACTACAGATGCTGGTTCACACCAAAGATAGACATAAAATGCTGACGTAACTCAGCGGGTCAGGCAGCATCTCTGCAGAAAATAAATAGGTGATGTTTCGGGTCGAGACCCTTCTTCAGACTCATAAGATTGTCATAAACGAGATAGTGTTCTGGTTTTTATACCTCATTGAAAAGGCGTGCCGCCTTTTCAATGAGGTATTAAAACCAAAACACTATCTCGTTTATAGCCAACACAGGATGGAAACAGGCCCTTTGGCCCACCAGCCATCAATCGCCCTTTCACACTAGTTCCATGGTATCCCATTTTTACATCCACCACCTACACACAAGGACCAATTTACAGAGGGCGATAGACCTACAAGAATGCACATCACTGGTAAGTGGGAGGAAACCCGAGCCCCCGGAGGAAGCCCACGTGGTCACATGGAGAACATGCACACTCCACACCGACAGAGCCCGAGATCAGGATTGAACCCGGGTCTCAAGTCAGTTATTGCCATGTGTCCCTGATAGGACAATGAAATTCTTGCTTTGCTTCAGCACAACAGAACATAGTAGGCATTTACTACAAAACAGATCAGTGTGTCCATATACCATGATATAAATATATACACACATGAATAAATAAACTGATCAAGTGCAAATAACGGGTTATTAATAATCAGTTTTGTCCGAGCCAGGTTTAATAGCCTGATGGCTGTGGGGAAGTAGCTATTCCTGAACCTGGTTGTTGCAGTCTTCAGGCTCCTGTACCTTCTACCTGAAGGTAGCGGGGAGATGAGTGTGTGGCCAGGATGGTGTGGCGCTGTGAGGCAGCAGCTATACCAACTCCACCATTGTGCTGCCCTCAGATAGATGTAAAAAAAGTATGCATTGCTATTCTGAAGGTGAGCGGGGGATCTAATTCCCCGTGTTAAATCTAAGTCAAAACAAAACCAGATTATTTGATCAATGTCACAGTTGCTTTGGGAGTGTGTTGTGCATATATTGGCTTCCCAACTTGCAATGTTATCTAAGCCTTCGGAAAGTACCAAAGTGCTTTGGATCTCCTGAGGCAGTGAGCATCTCTATATAAATACAAATCCACCCTCGGAGCTAGTCTATCTTTAGATTTTTTGGACATTAGAGATACAGCATGGAAACAGGCCATTCGGCTCACCGAGTCCGCACCGACCAGGGATCAGCCCGCACACTAACAATATCCTACACACTAGGGACATTGTACAAATTACAGAAGATTCAAAAAGATTCAAACTTTTATTGTCATTGTGCAGTGTACAGTACAGAGACAACGAAATGCAGTTAGCATCTCACCTAGAAGAGCGACATAGAATATGAGCAATAAATATATATACGTCGCAATAAATATATATTTGTATTTATGTAGAGATGTTCACTGCCTCAGGAGATCCAAAGCCACTAAACCTACAAACCTGCACGTCTTTGGAGTGTGGGAGGAAACCGGAGCAAACAGAGAAAGCCCCACGCGGTCACGGGGAGAACGTACAAACTCCGTACAGACAGCACCCGTAGTCAGGATCGAACCAGCCTCCCTGGAGCTGTAATGCAGCAACTCTACCACTGCGCCACTGTGCCGCCCCAGTCATGGGCCAGGAATTCTGAGGAGTGTTCTATTTATTCAAAGAGACTTGAAGTATGCCCATGAATCTTTTTCTCTGTCCAACTTGCACTCTCTTCCTGTAACTGTGCTTAGATTAGAGTGTCTATTTTGGGAGTGTCACGCTGGGCATGCCAATGACATGTACTGCCCAATTTAGCCTGAGCGCTAGGGTTGATAGCTGGGAGAGGGCATTGACATATCCTCCCAGTGACTCTGGAGAATATTGTAGAGACACAGCTGGGACATTTTCCAGTGCCTGCTGAAGGTAGTCTGGATCTTAGAAATATTTAGATTTTAGACTTCACTTTAGGATTTTGAGATACAATGGGGAAACAGGCCCTTTGGCCCGCCGAGTCCGTGCCATCCAGTGATCACCCCGCACACTAGCACTATCCTACACACTAGGGACAATTTACAATTTACAGAAGCCAATAAACCTACAAACCTGCACGTCTGAGGAGTGTGGGAGGAAAACGAAGCACCCGAAGGAAACCCACACGGTCGCGGGGAGAACGTGCAAACTCCACACAGACAGCACCCATCGATAGGATCAAATCTGGGTCTCTGGCGCTGTAAGGCGGCAACTACACTGCTGCCCTTTGGGAAAGCAGGGGCACAACGTGGGTGAACTCTTGATCTCCAAATAACTATTTGCTGGCTCATCGAGGGAAGTGATAAATGTTATCAACATCGGCCCTGTGATCTTCCAGGATTGGGGACGTGCTCCACATTTCCAGCATCTCACCCCAAAGAACAATAAGGCTAGT
Organism: Leucoraja erinaceus; assembly: GCF_028641065.1. NCBI lineage: Eukaryota > Metazoa > Chordata > Chondrichthyes > Rajiformes > Rajidae > Leucoraja > Leucoraja erinaceus. Next base: position 17,944,197 of record NC_073409.1, on the reverse strand, counting down.
GTGGTGCAACAGAGGGAGCGGAGTTGGGTCTCTTTGTCTTACCTGTAGAATCGTAGAGTCATGGAGTCATACTGCACCGAGCTTCAGTGCGTCTCTCAGTACGTGCTCCTGCAGTCTGGAGCGGGCCAGTTGGCCACATTTCCTGACGGAAATCTCACTCTGCTGGGAGGCCAACAACGTTTGGGCTGACCAAAGAGCATCTTTCATCGCGTTGGTGATCTTCCAGCAGCACTCGATGCTTTCCTCGAATGTGTCCCTTGGAACAGTCCGTAAATCAGAGAGTCCTCTGTTACGGATCTGTTTGGGATAAACCGTGACTGGGACCCTTGTATCATTCTCCAGACTCTGTTCACGCTGGAATTCAGAAGATTGAGGGGGGATAATAGAAATATAGAAACGTACAAAATTCTTAAGGGGTTGGACAGGCTAGATGCAGGAAGATTATTCCCGATGTTGGGGAAGTCCAGAACTAGGGGGTCACAGTTTAAGGATAAGAAGGAAGTCTTTTAGGACCGAGATGAGAAAATCATTTTTTACACAGAGAGTGGTGAATCTGTGGAATTCTCTGCCACAGAAGGTAGTTGAGGCCAGTTCATTGGCTATATTTAAGAGGGAGTTAGTTGTGGCCCTTGTGGCTAAGGGGATCAGGGGGTATGGAGAGAAGGCAGGGATGGGATACTGAGTTGGATGATCAGCCATGATCATATCGAATGGCGGTGCAGGCTCGAAGGGCCGAATGGCCTACTCCTGCAACTATTTTTCTATGTTCGCAAATACACACTCTGCAAAGAGGTGGGGAACCGTCTCCTCTCTGTAGCAACCGTCCCGAGGGCAGCGTGCGCTGGTAGTGATGTTCCGACGGTGCAGGGAGGATCTGACTGGGAGGGCTCCCCTCATCGCCAACCAAGCCAGGTCTTGGTGCTTGTTGGTGAGTTCTGGCGGTGAGGCATTTTGCCAGACAAGCTGGGCAGTCTGCTCTGGGAACCACGCCACCGGATCCATCGAGTCCTTTCCCTGCAGGACGTTCCGTGCTGACCACTGCCCGATGGATTTGTGGTCAAAGGTGTTGTTCTGGACGAACCTTTCCACGAGTGACAGATTGGGCGGCAATGTCCAGCTGACTGGCACATTGCGTAGCATCTGCCCCAGGCCCATCCTTCGCAACACCGGGGACAGGTAGAACCTCAGCAAGTAGTGACACTTGGTGCCCACGTGCCTTGGCTCTTTGCTCCGCCTGATGCAGCCACACATGAAGGTGGCCATCAGGGTGAGGGTGACGTTGGGCACACTTTTACCCCCGTTGTCTGCCAACCATCGCACCCGGTCCATCCTCGACCCCCAGATGAAGGAGGCATTTTTAAAATATTTCAAAATAGACTTTAATCAAGTAAATAAATATATACTATACAGGAACCATGCAAAAAAATTCATCCGACATTCTCGGAGGCTATACATACATTCAATACCATTTACCCAAATCACAATTTTACCCCACACCCTTGTCACTCATGTAGCCCATTGGCATGAAATCCCTTCCCTTATTCTGAGGGGCATCCCCACCACACCCTGCCCCCAATGTCCAGCAGCGGAAGGACCCTAGACTGTGGACCTGCTCCACCGAGCCTTGGTGTTGGCTGCACCGAGCTTCAGTGCGTCCCTCAGCACGTACTCCTGCAGTTTGCAGCGGGCCAGTCGGCAACATTCCCCGACGGACATCTCGCTCCGCTGGGTGGTCAACAACGCTCGGGCAGACCAAAGTGCGTCTTTCACCGAGTTGATGACCTTCCAGCAGCACTCGATGTCAGTCTCTGAATGCGTCCCTGGGAACAGTCCGTAAATCACAGAGTCCTCAGTGAGGGAGCTGTTCGGAATAAACCCTGACAGGGACCCTGGCAAACCTCTCCGGACTCTCATACATCTCACTGGATTAATCACTGGAGAGTGAACTGTGTTGTGCGTTTAGACGGCCCAGCCATGCATTGTGGCCCCCTCTCTCAGCGCAAGTCCGACATCACAGCCAAAACGTTATGGAATGTCAAGGGGAAAAAGAGATTAAACTCTCTTGTGGAAGATAGTTATTTGTGTGATGTGATTGTAATTTAATCACCTTCAATGTAATTCTGCAGCTCATTAAATGTACAACAGTTTGCACTCATTTACATTTTTCCCCTGGATGGGATTCCAAGCCATTGCAATTATTTGGAGTGTATTGCTTAATAAATGGCTAATTGCAGTCTTGTCCCAGACTGAACCAGGTCAGTAGTGAAATTAATAACATGTGTAATTGAAGAAAATTACATCCTTCATTGTCAAACATTGTCTGCCTAAAACCTTAACCTTTCATTATTGTGATGCTGACAGAATGTAGTTGTGCCAAGTGTCAGAGGCTGTTCTTCCTGCCCTTAGAGTCAGAGAGGCAAAGCATTGAGATAGACACTAAAAGCTGGAGCGACTCAGCGGGACAGGCAGCATTTCTGGAGAGAAGGAATGGGTGACGTTTCGGGTCAAGACCCTTCTTCCATCAAAAATGGTGGCCCTTGCATATGTAATACAGTATACACAAAAATAATTTCACTCTGCAGTTGCATATGTATGACGAATAAAGCACGTGACAATTGACTATTGACAAGAGTTGTAAACGTGTGCAGCACAGAAACACTCTTTGGCAATGTGGCACCAGTCTCGTTTGTCTGTCTTTGCTCCATATTAAAACCCTTCGATCTATAGACATGTCTAAATCTATATAACGGAAAGTCTCATCTTGACCACTTCCTGTCTGCGCTGTATATTGATTTTAGAAAAATCGCTACCCTATATCGCTATGATTTTTGGCCATCTTACTCACAGTCCTCCTCCGTTGAGGCAGCCCCGAGGATTTTTCAGATCGCTGAAAAATAAAAAAGTTATGAGTGTTTAAAAAATCTTGAGATCAGTTGATTTGTCCTCTCGCCAGTCAATCACCATGATGAAGGTAACGCCCCTAAACCGCAACATCTCACAATTGACTGAAATAAGATTGTTGTTGGACATACTCAGCGCTGAATCTCTGCCACCCTAGAGCAAATTAAACGGAGTGGGCAGCGTCAGGAAGAGGCAGTTTTCATACTGACAGAAAGAGGAAGGAAGGCCCTTCAGCCCATCGGGCTCTCCTCGACCAGCGATCCCCATACACTAACACTATCCCACACACACTAGCGACTACTTACAATTTACAGAAGCCAATTAACCTACAAACCTGTACATCTTTGGAGTGCTGGAGGAATCCGGAGCACCCAGAGAAAAGCCAGAAGGGTCACAGGGAGAACGTACGAACTACGTGCGGAAAGCACCCGGAGTCGGGATAGAACCAGAGTCTCTGGCACTGTAAGGCAGCAACTCTACCACTGCGCCACCATGCCACCGGGAGTTCCAGGAAGGAACTGAAATGAGATGAAAAAGGAAAACCTGCTGTTAATGCCCAAACCGCAACTGTACATCAGTTTCAGGACTACCTAGGATTTGGCAAATTGCAAAACAAACATCTAAATCCTGATTCCATCACCACAGAGCCTGGTCTGGATTAGTTGTGCGTTACAGACTGGGTCCGGCATTGAAATGGCCGCATTACTGCCAAGTGATGGATCGATGCCTTTGTATGAAATTCCTTTGGCATTTCGGTAAAGCCATTAACCTGTGTAAATCAAACTCATTCCCTGCTTTAGTAGAAGAGCAGGTGGAAACATCTCCCCTGCCTCCAAGTGGAATGAGGAGTTAATTGCCTATTAGACCTCATCCATCTGATCCCCACACAACATCCGCATACTGAACCTTGAATAAAACATGTCTTTTTGTTTCGTTTAGTTTAGGGATATGGCATCCGGAGAAAACACACGGGAAAACATCCAAACTACGCACAGACTGCACCCGAGGTCAGGATCGAACCCAGGTGTCTGGTGCTGTGAGGCAGCAGCTCCTCCAGCTGTGTCAATGTAGTGCCCTATCTTGTCTTCTACTGGTCTATCCACATAGTCTATTCCAGATGTTGAATTTCTTCCTGGTGTCAGGAATGGATTCACTCTTCACCAGGTTGAGCCAGTAAACATTTTGTCTTCCAGTTCTGGCTTAGCTTAACTTATTAAGTCAGCTTCACCTTAAAGGGCCTGTCCCACTTGGCCGTCAATTGCGCGTAATCTACACGACATCATTTACGCGTCACAACGCACGAAGTGCTCGTCGTGACACGCACGTGATGCGCGCATGGTGCGCGATGACATAGGCAGTGACACGTGACGCGCAAATGACGGCCAGGTGGGACAGGCCCTTTACATTCCGCTCATCATGTGCAATTCTATAATAAAACTTTCACCCGTGTCTTCTTCTGAGGATAAAGCTCCACGGTTTTTATTTGAATCTGCCCTCAGTCCTCATTTGGTGACATGGTTGCTGATGTAATTAAATATTACTAATGTGATAGGTTGATCAATCGCAGAGCATGGAATTATAGACTCGGAGAATGGCTGCAGCAATGAAGTAGGTCATTGCTGGCGCATTGTACAGTAATTCCATCAATTGCATTCCCCACAGCTTTCTCCGGAGCCGACCTAATTGCATTTTGAAGGCACTGATTAATTCTGTTCCGTCCAGCACTGCAGGTAGTGAGTCCCAGATTATAACCCTCTGCTGCGCAAATTTGTGCTTTCTCACACTCCCTTAAGGGGCTGTCCCACTTGGGCGACCTAATCCGCGAGTTCTGGTGAGTTTGCCCTCGACTCATACTCGCAGCATGGTCGACACGAGGTCGTAGGAGGCCTTCGTAACTCTCCTTCATGCTCGAGAGTGGTCCCCGTGTACTCGAGGCCTCAGCTAGGTCACGGCGGTTTTTTCAATATGTTAAAAAATGCCCGCGAGTAAAAAAGGTCGCCATGGAAAAAATCGATACTTTTTTTACTCGTAGGTTTAGTCGTAGTAGGTTGTAGCAGGGCGGCATGTTAGTCGTAGGTAATCGAGGGTAGTCGAAGGTAGTCGTAGATAGTCTTCATCATAGTTGAAGGGAGGTTGAAGGAGATGGAAGGAGATTGTCTTCACTCTCCACTATTTGGTGTCCAATTTTCCCGAAGTTAGTCGTAGCTAGTCTAAGCTGGTCTTCAACATAGTCAAAGGAGGTCGAAGGAGGTCTTCAACATGTCATTTTTTCAAACTCTTTTAAACTCGCCAATTAGGTCGCCCAAGTGGGACAGCCCCTACACTTCTCCAGTCTAATCTTGCAACTGAAATCCCATATCTGAGGAACCATCCTATGGAACATAGAACAGTACAGCACAGGATCAGGCCCTTCGGCCCACAATGGCTGTGCTGAACACAATGCCAAAACGAACTTTTATATGCGATGCCTGCACATAATCCATATCCCTCCATTGCCTGTATATCCATGTTGCTAACCAAACGTCTCTCAAATGCCTCTATCATATCTGCCTCCACCACCATCCTTAGCAGCTCATTCCAGGCACTCACCACTCTCTGCGTTCCCCTTCTTGTCTAAAAGCTATTCCCTCTAGTATTTAATATTTCCATCCTGGGAAAAAGGTTCTGACTGTCTACCCTATCCAGACCTCTCATAATTGTATATACCTCCATCAGGTCTCCTCCTCAATCTCAGCCATTCCAGAGAAACCAATCCAAGTCTGTTCAACCTCATCCTGCAGCTAATGCCCTCTAATTCAGGCAGCAATGTGGTAAACCTGCTCCGCACCGTCTCCAAAGCCTTCCATTATTGGGGTGACCAGAATGACATGCAGTAGACAAGAGACAATAGACAATAGGTGCAGGAGTAGGCCATTCGGCCCTTCGAGCCAGCACCGCCATTCAATGTGATCATGGCTAATCATCCCCAATCAGTACCCCGCTCCTGCCTTCTCCCCATGTCCCCTGACTCCGCTACATTTGAGCAATATTCCAAATGTGGCCTAGCCAAAGGCCTATGTCAAAGCACAGAAACAGGCCATTCAGTTGACCATGTCCAAGCCTACCATCAATTTCCCACCCATTAGAAGTCCGATAAGCCCAATTAGCCCCGACACCTTGGTGATTCAAGCACACATCCAGACACTTCATATCCCTCCTAAAATGTGGTGATGCAGTTAACTGCCCGACTTTTTTTACTCTAAGCCTATGTTTAAACTTTGGTTCCCTTATATCAGTCACTTTCTCAATATGTACTGTTATTTTATACTTGATAGAATCAGGCCCTTCGGCCCTACTTGTCCATGCTGACCAAGTTGGCATTCTGGCCTGGTCCCATTTACCTGCATTTATACCTCTCTCTAAACCTTGGCTTTCATTATATAGGTCACCCACCCTGCATGGTCCCGCACCTCCCTTAATCCAGAAAAGAAATCAGAAGAGCGCACTTGAATCTCCCCCCCCCCTGGAAATCTCCCCGAAAATATGGCGCCTAGGCCGGGTGAGGCAGCAGACCTCGACTTCAATGGGACTTCCACAGCCGATTGGCGGGTCAGGTTTGCCCCCTGTGGCCGGAGCTCGGGAACACCGGCCATGACGGAGCTGGCAGATCCGTTCCCATCACCGGGGGGAAGTCAGTATCCCGACCCCTCGGCGAACTGTTCTTGTACCGTTCATCTCCCCTTGGGAGGCCATCTCAGCAAAACAGATAATCCAGAAAGGGACTGGAACCAAGTGTGCTGGAAAATTGGTTATGGACCTGGATCTGACAAGAGTTTCCGCAGACCTTGTACCTTGTCCACCAGGGACTATACTGGAAGTTGGACCATTTTATACCGGACAATTTTCACATTTATCACGCCAATTAACCTACAAACCTGTACATCTTTGGAATGTGGGAGGAAACCGAAGATCACGGCGAAAACCCACGCAGGTCACGGGGAGAACGTAACTCCGTCCGTAGTCGGGATCGAACCCTGGTCTCCAGCGCGGCATTTTGCTGTAAGGCAGAAACTCTACCGCTGTGCCACCATGACAGCAGTGTCAGTGTCAGTCAATGTATAGGAAGGAAATGCACATGCTGGTTTAAACCGAAGATAGACCCAAAATGCTGGAGCGACTCAGCGGGACAGACAGCATCTCTGGGTAGAGGGAATGGGTGACGTTTCGGGTCGAGACCCATCTTCAGATGTTAATGTAAATTGTTTGTGCTTTCTGTGGACTGAATTAATCTTGGAACATACATGGATCAATCAGACCACATTGGCTGTGAATAATTGCATTATTAATTCTGCTCTCAGCGCTGTCGTTTCCAGACGTGCAAAATTAAAATGCAAATGAGACAGTTGAAATTAAATCCCGTTTCATTCCATTAGCAAGCAGGGCGCACAAAAATAAGATGAAGTATCATCTGCATAATTGCTTCATGGATCCAGGAAGAAAGTTTAAATGTTTTTTGAGAAATCTCCATTAAGGATCTGAGCACAGTGCTTCAACATACTGCCAATTGGTTAGTATTATTGTCACGAGATGCAGTAAAAAGCCTTATGTGTAGGAAGGAACTGTAGATCATGGTTTATATGGAAGATTGACTCATTCAATGTGTAGTAGCAGAAACATTATATACTGTATAAGATTGACATAAAATGCTGGAGTAACGCAGCAGGACAGGCAGCATCTCTGGAGAGAATGAATGAGTGACATGGATAGGTGGAACAAGGCTTCTGTCTCAAAAGTCACCCATTCCTTCTCTCCAGAGATGCTGCCTGTCCCGCCGAATTACTCCAGCACTTTGTGTCAATCTTCGGTTTAAACCAGCATCTGCAGTTCCTTCCTGCAATAAGACACATTATATATGTTGGAGCAAGGGTTCTGTCCCAAAACGTCACCCATTCCTTCTCTCCAGAGATGCTGCCTGTCCCGCTGAGTTACTCCAGCACTTTGTGCCCATCTTCAGTGAAAAGCTTTCGGCTGCATGCAATCCGGTCAGAAGTCAACATTCCCTGGAAGCAAGCATTGGTACAAAGAGAAGAATGGCCCTCTTTTATGCTGCGTGCTTCTTGTGAGTAATCCTTGCAAGACAACATCATCACCACTCCTCGTTGCTCCAAGAAGGAATGGGGATATGGGGATGATCTGGGTACAAACCTGTCAAAAGAAGTGAAATGCAGCTCTGCGCAAGAACGCAAGAACTAGCAGAGAGTAGTGGATGTAGCCTAGTCCATCACACAGACCAGACTCCCCATCATTGGCTCCATCTACACTTCACGCTGCCTCACGATAGCAGCCAACATAATCAAACACCTTTGGCACGATGGTCATTCAGTGCTAGTGTATGGGGTGGTCGCTGGTTGGAGCGGACTAGATGGACTGAAGGGCCTGTTAATCCACTGTATCTCTAAAGTCTAAAGTCTCTAAAGGACACCAAGTGCTGGAGTGCCCTAGCAGATCAGGCAGCATCTCTGGAGAACATGGATAGATGGCATTTGTACCAGGACACTTCTTCAGACTGAAGTCCTCAATATTTTGAGGTTATCTGATCTCCATTTGGAAATCAGTTAAATGCACCTGGAAGAGAGAGCCTCTGCTGACATTCAAGGCGCAGGCAGATGCTGAGATATCCTCGGCATTGTCTGACCTATGGTGTTTAACTCAATTTCTCTAAAGCAACATACTATCCTCCCACCCCAATATGTAAATATACAAAAACTGAAGATGAAAAAACAATGTTCTCACTGTCAACCTTGCCCTTGCTGTGACCTACTTCACTATTTTCCATAGATCGACACAAAAAGCTGGAGTGACTCAGCGGGACAGGCAGCATCTCTGGAGAGAAGGAATGGGTGATGTTTTTGGGTCGAGACCCTTCTTCACAAAATCCTCGCTATTTTCCATCATTTCCTGCCTTTAGCTCTGGACAGCACCAAGCCAGTCGGCACGATCATAGCAAAAGAAAATAGTGCATATTGCTAGGACATTCTGAAACTATAGTGGCATTTGAAAGGTTTTTATACAGGCACAAGTATATACAGGGGGTGGTGAAACATGGAGCATGTACAGGCAGAGATTAGTTAACTTGGCATTGAGTTTGGTGCAGACATTGTGGCCCAGTCTGCCTGTCCCTGTGCTGCATTGATTTATATTATTTGTTCTATAATCCCAAATGAAACTAAACCCACCACAGACCATAGTGAACAACTTAAGTTGGTTATTATTTGGTAGTGGGGAATTCTTCTAAGGCCTCCCACATTAGACTTTAGAGCTCCAGCAAACAGGCAGTTTGTACCCTAGTGGTATGAACACTGACTTCTCTAATTTCAGGTAGTCCCAACTGTCTCCGCCCCTTCTCAGCTCTCCCTCAACCTTCTGGCTCTACCTCTTTAACACTGTTCCTCCCCTTCTCTCTCCCTCACCCTTCCTCCCCTCTTCCTTTCTTCTCCCTCCCCCCCCCCCCCCCCCCCCGCACATCAGTCTGAAGAAGGGTTTCGGCCCGAAACGTTGCCTATTTCCTTCACTCCATAGATGCTGCTGCACCCGCTGAGTTTTTGTCTACCACGGAAAAAGGCACTTCAGCTTATTGTCACGTATACGGAGGTGCAGTGAAAAGCTTTTGTTGCGTGCTAATCAGTCAGCGGAAAGACAATACATGATTACAATCGAGCCATTTACAGTCTACAGATATAGGATGAATGACAATTTCACTGGTTAATGGATTTATCCCCTTTCCTGTAACCTGGTGTTCTGAAGGGCATCAGTCCGCTCAATCTTAGTCAGCCGATGGACAGAGGTTGACACCTGGAACAGCGGATACAGTAGATGAGGTTGGAGGAGGTGCAAGTGAACCTCTGCCTCACCTGGAAAGACTGTCTGGGTCTTTGGATTGTCGAGAGAGGAGGTAAAGGGACAGGTGTTGCATCTGGGGAGTACCTGGGGGAGGGGCTGGTTTGGGTGGGAAGGGTTGAGTTGACCAGGGAGTTGCGGAGGGAACAGTCTCTGCGGAAAGCAGCAAGGGGTGGAGATGGGGAAGATGTGGCCAGTAGTGGGATCCTGTTGGAGGTGTCTGAGATGAGGAAAAACTATCTCAGCCAGAGAGTTGTGAATCTGTGGAATTCTCTGCCACAGAAGGCAGTGGAGGCCAATTCACCGGATGTACAGTATTCAAGAGAGAGTTCGATATAGCTCTTAGGGCTCACAGAATCAGGCAATATGGGGAGAAAATAGAAACAGGATGCTGATTCTGGATGAACAGCCTTGATCATATTGAATGGCTGTGCTGCCTCGAAGGGCCGAATGGCCTACTCCTGCACCTATTTTCTATGTTTCTATGTTTCAATGTTTCTACTGGAGATAGGTGCAAAGTGCTGGAGCAACTCAACGGGTCAGGCAGCATCCCTGGAGAAAATGATCGAATGGTAGAGCAGACTCAATGGGTCAAATGGCTAAATTCTGTTCCTATGTGATCTCATGATCATGTTCGGCATGGGCAAGATGGGCCGAAGGGTCTGTTTCCATGCTGTATGACTCTCTCTGACCCCAGGACACTTCAACAGCTTCCAGTACTGAAGGTTTGTCAAAAGATGGATGATTTCTTCCACAACCCAATTCACCCATTACTGCTTGTCTTGGTGTGTGTTTGTTGGTGGTGTTAATTGCAAATACACATGAATAAATCCCTTTGATCTTCAAACATTTGTAGAATGATGGATAAGATTTGCACATTAATGGTGATCTTCTCACCAGATTGATTCTTGCGACTAAGGAGAGCAGTGACCTCATCTTCCAACTTTGCCGCAAATCCCCCGCTGTCTCCTGCGGCATTTGACTGACAGTAATTTGTAAGAGCTTCCATTTGACCCTGCATATCCTCTGACACTTGAAGGGAGAGGACTCTCTCCGGACAAGCACCCGTAGTCAGGATCGAAAGCAAGGACAATGCACAGCTCAAAGGTTACACAGAAAAGCTGGAGAAACTCAGCGGGTGCAGCAGCATCTATGGAGCGAAGGAAATAGGCAACGTTTCGGGCCGAAACCCTTCTTCAGACTGATCAGGGGTGGGGGTGGGTGGGGACAAGAAAGGGAAAAGGAGGAGTAGCCGGAAGGCTGGAGGGTGGGAGGAGACAGCAAGGGATTTGTGGCAAAGTTGGAAGATCCTCCCCTTCCTCAGCAGTCCTTGCTGTCCCCTCCCCTTCCTCAGCTCCCTTGCTGTCTCCTCCCACCCTCCAGCCTTCCGGCTACTCCTCCTTTTCCCTTTCTTGTCCCCTCCCACCCCCACCCCTGATCAGTCTGAAGAAGGGTTTCGGCCCGAAACGTTGCCTATTTCCTTCGCTCCATAGATGCTGCTGCACCCCCTGAGTTTCTCCAGCTTTTCTGTGTAACCTTCGATTCTCCAGCATCTGCAGTTCCCTCTTTAACAATGCACAGCTCAATGCCATTTATATTGTGTTTAAGAAGGAACAGCAGATGCTGGAAAATCGGAGGTAGACAAACGTGCTGGAGGCTACATTTCGGGCCGAAACCCTTCTTCAGTCTTGTCTAAGCTCTCTTTTAAATCTCTGCTTCCCAAACTGGTAAAATGATTAGCTGATGCATATGAGGTCAAATCAGGGCGACACGGTGGCGCAGCGGTAGAGTTGCTGTCTTACAGCGCCAGAGACCCGCTTTCGATCCTGACCACAGGTGCTTGTCTGTACAGAGTTTGTACTTTCCCCCTGTGAACTGCGTGGGTTTTATCCAAGGTCTTCGATTTCCTCCCACACTCCAAAGACGTGCAGGTTTGTAGTTTAATTGGCTTGGTATAAATGTACATTGTCCCTAGTATGTGTAGGGTTGTGTTAATGTGCAGGGGATCGCTGGTGAGTGCAGATTCAATGGATCAAAGGGCTTGTTCCTCACTGGAAAATTATAAAAGGACTGGACAAGGCAGATGCAGGAAAAATGTTCCCAATGTTCGGCGAGTCCAGAACCAGGGGCCACAGTCTTAGAATAAAGGGGAGGTCATTTAAGACTGAGGTGAGAAAAAAACGTTTTCACCCAGAGAGTTGTGAATTTGTGGAATTCCCTGCCACAGAGGGCAGTGAAGGTCAAGTCACTGGATTGATTTAAGAGAGAGTTAGATAGAGCTCCAGGGGCTAGTGGAATCAAGAGATATGGGGAGAAGGCAGGCACGGGTTATTGATTGGGGACGATCAGCCAAGATCCCAATGAATGGCGGTGCTGGCTCAAAGGATTAAATGGCCTCCTCCTGCACCTATTTTCTATGTTTCTATATTTCTATGTATCTCTAAACTAAACTAAACAATATCAATATCAAAGGTACACAAAATTGCTGGAGAAACTCAGCGGGTGCAGCAGCATCTATGGAGCGAAGAAAATAGGAGACGTTTCGGGCCGAAACCCTTCTTCAGACTGATGATAATATCAGACTAATATCAATATCAAACCCCCCACCCTAGTTCTCCGACTAGTTTCACTGTCCTGATTATTTTTACTATTTGTATGCTTCGATGCCACCTTCCCCTCAGCCAACAATGAACCTGAACCTACATTTCCCTGATCATCGTCTGCTTTGATCTGTTCTTTTCACACCTTACATGTTCTTTGTGCCCTTCCATATCTCGTTTACCTCTCCCCTCCCTGACTCTCAGTCTGACGAAGGGCCTCGACCTCGGAACTTCACTCATCCCTTCACTGCCTGACCCGCTGAGTTGCCCCAGCATTTTGTGTCTGCCTCCAGAATCACTAGTTTGTGAGGGGTTTGATTAGGTTTACTCCGCCAGCAGGCATGTGAAGCATTCACAGTGTCCCGCACTTAAGCGGTGCAGGAACTGAGAGCAGCAGCCAGCGCAGGTTCGACACAGACGTCCTTAGTATCAATGATATCACCCGGAGAGAGTCCTCTCCCTTCAAGTGTCAGAGGATCTGCAGGGTCAAATGGAAGCTCTTACAAATTACTGTCAGTCAAATGCCACAGGAGACAGCGGGGGATTTGTGGCAAAGTTGGAAGATGAGGTCACTGCTCTCCTTCGTCGCAAGATCAAATCAACGCTGACGGCCAACTTAGTCACCTCTGCTGCTCTCTGTACTGGTCGCCATAGCAACACCTCTCTGCCGCCAATTATTCTTGATGCGTGGCCCAATTAACCATTGTTGATAAGGGAAGGGAAGGGTTTGAACCTCTTTTCTGTTCACCTTGCGTGGTAATCCGATCCGAGATCCCATACCACGGGAGACCTCCTGTCAAGGGGAGGGGGGGAAGCAACGGGATGGGACTGGGATCTGGCAGCGCTCCCAAGGTCAAAGGGTATCTTGTTCACTGATGCAAATCTTCAGCGAAATCCCGCTCCTGCCGATGATCGCAAATAAACACGAATAAATCCTTTTCATCTGCAATCATTTCCATCGTGGATGAATGACGGAGAAGATTTGCATATTAAAGGTGACTGGACAGAAGGTTCCAACTTGGTTCTTGTCAAGGATAATGTATTAGCTCAATGTCCCAGTGTTGATGAGAAGAGAGAAAAAGGAGGGTCCCGATCCAAGTGTAGGCTTGGCGATCGCTTCGCCGAACACCTCCGCTCGGTTCGCAATAACCAACCTGATCTCCCGGTGGCTCAGCACTTCAACTCCCCCTCCCATTCCAAATCCGACCTTTCTGTCCTGGGCCTCCTCCATGGCCAGAGTGAGGACCACTGTAAATTGGAGGAGCAGCACCTCATATTTCGCTTGGGTAGTTTACACCCCAGCGGTATGAACATTGACTTCTCTAATTTCAGGTAGTCCCTACTTTCTCCTTCCCTTCCCAGCTCTCCCTCAGCCCACTGGCTCCACCTCTTCGTTTCTTCTTCCCACCCTCCACCCTCACATCAGTCTGAAGAAGGGTCTTGATACCCAAAACGTCGCCTATTTCCTTCGCTCCATAGATGCTGCCTCACCCGGTGAGTTTCTCCAGCATTTTTGTCTACTCCTGATCTAAAATGTCACCTGTTCATGAGGGTGCAGGTATATAATTCCATGCGAGTGCACCAACACAGGTGGATAGGATGATAAAGAAGATATGTGTAGGAAGGAGCTTTCCCTCTCTCTCTGTCCCTCCCCATCCTAGTTCTCCGACTTGTTTTACTGTCCTCCTGATTAAATTGTACGCCTTGTTCTACCCACCCCTCAGCTAACGATGATCCATTCCACATTTTCCTTGAGCTTTGTCCCCTTTGGTCTCTCGTTTTCACACCTTACCATTCCATATCTCTATGTCTCCCTCTTCCCTGACTCTCGGTCTGAAGAAGGGTCTCGACCCGAAACGTCACCCATTCCTTCTCTCCAGAGATGCAGCCTGTCCCGCTGAGTTACTCCAGCATTTTGTGTCTATCTTTGGTGAGGAAGATATTTGGGCACACTTGTCTTCATCGATCATCGAGTAGAGGAGTTGCAGCATCATATAACAGTTGTGCAAGACTTCAGTGAGACTGTATTTGGAGAACAAGTACAGTAATGATTGCCCTGCTATAGATAGCATGGTAATAACTGGAAAAGATGCAAAAGAGATTTGCAAGAATGTTGATAGTTGGCATCTCGGTCCGGACCCATCTTCAATCTCCACCCAATAGACCAACTTCACATGTTCTCCAGGGATGCTACCTGACCTGCTGAGTTACTCCAGCACTCTGTCTTTGTCTGTAAACTAGCGTCTGCAGTTTAGTTTTGTCCAGTTTAGTTTAGAGATACAGCATGGAAACAGGCCCTTCGGCCCACCAGGTCCGCACCGACCAGCGATCCCACACATTGACACGATCCAACACAGTAGGGATGATTTACATTTTACAATCCCAACTACGGGTGCTGTCTGTACGGAGTTTGCACGTTCTCCCCGTGACCTGCGTGGCAGTGGCTAACATGTCACCGTGCTCCACTTCTAACCATTTAGCTGTCACATCTCCTGGCAGTGATGGGCGCAGCGGTAGAGTTGCTGCCTTACAGCGCCAGGGACCCGGGTTCAATCCTGACTACAGGTGCCTACTCTCTGTACGGAGTTTGCACGCTCTCCCTGTAATTTGCGCGGGTTTTCTCCGAGATCTTCGGTTTCATCCCACACTCTAAAGACGTGGTTAATTGGCTCGGTATACATGTAAATTTCCCCGAGTGTGTTAATATGCGGGGATAGCTGGTCTGCCCGGTATCGGTAGGCTGTTTCCGCGTGTATCTCTAAACTAAAAACGAACCATGCTCCAGAATGGTGCCTGACAGGAGCTTCTTATTTTCCTGGTGCTCTGTCTAGCCATTGTGCATCCTCTGGGATGTCCCAATAACCTTTTCTTTGCGCATTGTTTGTAGGTCACGAGGGCCCAGCCAGCAGTCATTTGTATCCTTGCCCAGAATAAATAAAATAATAATAAAAAGATTCATGCTGGCCCATACACCTGGGAGCATGTGTCTGACTGTAATTTCATCCCATCCGATGAATACAACTGTCTGGAGAAAAGCTCCTGAAAGATACTGGTGATATCAGATTCACAAAGACTGATCCTGATTGAAATCGAACCTGAACCCTCTACAAATGAAGTATTGCTGCACATTTCAATTGGGATTCTGTACTGTACTACAGTCACAGTTGTTTCTCCGATTAACCACTTTGAATTGAAGAGTATATCAGTTAACTACAATATTGGGCTGAGACCGAAATGACCAGAGACCGCACACTCACTTGCAGCTTTCACATGAAGTGATTCACTCATTTTTGTTTGGTGTGCAAACAAAACAACTTGTGTTTCACTGATGCCGAATGTAGTTGGTCAGGTAGGAGCGTCGTGTACTTGTATCTAGAGCCCACACCAACAACAGTTCAGGCCTTCACAAGGATGTCCCATGGCTTGTCACGTTTGTGCCTGTCCAGCATCAGAGACTGTGTTGTACTTAAGTCATCGAGTGATACTGTGTGGGAAACAAGCCCTTCGGCCCAACTTGCCCACACCGGCCAGCATGTCCCAGCTACACCCAGTTAATTCCCGGGATGGCGGGACTGTCATATGCTAAGAGAATGGAGCAGCTGGGCTTGTACACTCTGGAGTTTAGAAGGATGAGAGGGTATCTCCTTGAAACATATAAGATTGTTAAGGGCTTGGACACGCTAGGGGCAGGAAACATGTTCCCAATGTTGGAGGAGTCCAGAACCAGGGGCCACAGTTTACGAATAAGGAGTAAGCCATTTAGAACGGAGACGAGGAAACACTTTTTCTCACAGAGAGTGGTGAGTCTGCGGAATTCTCTGCCTCAGAGGGCGGTGGAGGCAGGTTCTCTGGATGCTTTCAAGAGAGAGCTAGATAGGGTTCTTAAAAATAGCGGAGTCAGGGGATATGGGGAGAAGGCAGGAACGGGATACTGATTGGGGATGATCAGCCATGATCACATTGAAGGCGGTGCTGGCTCAAAGGGCCGAATGGCCTACTCCTGCACCTATTGTCTATTGTCTGTTGTCTATTGTCTACACTAGTCCTGCCTGCCCACGTTTGGTCCATATCCCTCCAAGCCTGTCCTAGCCATGTACCTGTCTAACTGTTTCTTAAGCGTTGGGATAGTCCCAGCCTCAACCACCTCCTCTGATAGCTCGCTCCATACACTCACCACCATGTGTGTGAAAAAGTTACCCCACAGATTCCTATTAAATCTATTCTCCTTCACCTTAAACCTATCTGGTCCTCGATTCACCTACTCTGGGTAAGAGACTCTGTGCGTCTAAGTTTTAAGGCACGACATTTTCAGGTACCGGCAAGAAACAAGAGGGAAGGAAGCATTCAATTACTATTTTGTGGGTTTTCTTTGCTTGAGAGTCATGGTCCCCAAAACCTCACACCAACGTCTACAGATGCCCCGTAGAAAACATTTTATCGGGATGCATCACAGCATGGTTTGGGATCACCTCCATCCAAGACCGTTAGAAATGGCAGAGAGTGTGGACGCAGCCCAGACCATCACAAAAGTTGAGCGTCATATTACCTCTGTACAAGACATTAGTGAGACCGCATTTGGAATACTGCGTACAATTTCTAATGGCCCTGCTGTAGGAAGCAGGTCAATAAGGAGCAGGGAGGTTCTACTGCAGTTGTACAGGGTCTTGGTGAGACCACACCTGGAGTATTGCGTACAGTTTTGGTCTCCAAATCTGAGGAAGGACATTATTGCCATAGAGGGAGTGCAGAGACGGTTCACCAGACTGATTCCTGGGATGTCAGGACTGTCTTATGAAGAAAGACTGGATAGACTTGGTTTATACTCTCTAGAATTTAGGAGATTGAGAGGGGATCTTATAGAAACTTACAAAATTCTTAAGGGGTTGGACAGGCTAGATGCAGGAAGATTGTTCCCGATGTTAGGGAAGTCCAGGACAAGGGGTCACAGCTTAAGGATAAAGGGGAAATCCTTTAAAACCGAGATGAGAAGAACTTTTTTCACACAGAGAGTGGTGAATCTCTGGAACTCTCTGCCACAGAGGGTAGTTGAGGCCAGTTCATTGGCTATATTTAAGAGGGAGTTAGATGTGGCCCTTGTGGCTAAGGGGATCAGGGTGTATGGAGAGAAGGCAGGTACGGGATACTGAGTTGGATGATCAGCCATGATCATATTGAATGGCGGTGCAGGCTCGAAGGGCCGAATGGCCTACTCCTGCACCTAATTTCTATGTTTCTATGTTTCTAATAACTGGAGAGGGTGCAAA
Source organism: Leucoraja erinaceus (assembly GCF_028641065.1). NCBI lineage: Eukaryota > Metazoa > Chordata > Chondrichthyes > Rajiformes > Rajidae > Leucoraja > Leucoraja erinaceus. The sequence continues at coordinate 17,926,556 of NC_073409.1, read as the reverse complement.
AGAGATTTACAAGAAGGATGATCAGTGACGTATTGGTCTCCTTCCGTCCCAACCCGATTCTTAGCTCTCAGGCCCCCCTCGGTCATGGCTGGCCATGGGTGTGACTTGTGTGACTTTGTTTGACGTAGGGGGACTGGTGCACAGACAGCCACCACATGGTTCTTGACAGATCAGAGTGGCATGGACACCAAGACGACCGGAGACCCTTTTCTGCTGCAGCTTTCATCCGCCTTCCCAGCCCTTGTGACGCTCCACTAAGGTCAGCCATCGTCCTCCGCCTGTTCCACCGTTGAGGTCTTGGTTGGATTGCTCTTTGTCAGAGCCCTCCCCCTTGACCTTACCGCCATGGGTGGCCCTACCAGGAGAGTAGCTCCAGACGGCATCGCTCTCAGGATCTCAGGACCGCACAAGCTTCTCCACCACGCCAAGGTGACAATCCACAAAGAAGCCCGATAGATCACCTTTAAATGAATAATGAATAGTAATAATGAATACAAATGTTATTGACCAAGTATGTACACATACAAGGAATTTGCCTTGGTGCTTTGCTCGCAAAAGGATAAAAACATGATACGCAGCAGACAATCACAAATAAAACATTATAATTTAAGCATTTGAAAATAAAGTATTGTTCTCCACGGGTACTGCCTGAGCCGCTGAGTTACTCCAACACTTTGTGTCTTTTTCTGTAAACCAGCATTTGCAGTTCCTTGTTTTTACAAGAATGTTGCCGGGTGTAGAAGGTCTAAGTTATTCAGAGAGGCTGGATGGGCTGAGAGCCTTTCTTCCTGAGGGGTGACTTCAAGCAGGTTTCTAAAATTTCCAGTTGAAATGCCCCATTCTGCTTCCCAGACTAGAGGAGTCTAATACTAGAGGACTTTGGTTTAAAGTAGAAGGGGAAAGATTTAAAAGGGATCTGAAGAGCAACATTTTCACGCAGAGACTGGTGAGTGTACACAAAGAGATGGTGGAAGCAAAGATAGACACAAAGTACTGGAGCTAATCAGCAGGTCAGGCTGCATCTCTGGAGAAAATGAATGGGTGATGTTTCAATTCAGGTTTCTTCAGAGTCAGACCCAAAACGTCATCTACCCCTTTTATCCAGAGTTGCTGCCTGACCCGCTGAATCACTCCAGCACTTTGTGTCTTTCTTTAGTAGAAACCGGCACCTGTAGTTCTTTGTTTCTACTAGGTGGTAGAGGTCAGTACGATGATGTTATTGGAAAGACACCTATAGGTAATGGAAAGGAAAGGTTTGGAATGATATGTACCAAGCGCAGGGAAGTGGAACTAGCGAGGAGAGCCAACTTATTTGGGATGGATGGGATGGGCTGAAGAGCCTGCTTACATGCTATGTCTCACTGACTCTGTGGTGTTTTGTCACAAAAGTCAACCAACTCCAAGGGAAGGTAGACATATACGATGCTGGTGTAACTCAGCGGGACAGGCAGCATCTCTGGAGAACATGGAGAGGTGACATTTCACAGAGTGCTGGAGTAACTCAGCGAGCCAGGCAGCATCTCTGGAGAGAAGGAATGGGTGACGTTTCGGGTCGAGACCCTTCTTTAGACCGAGAGTCGGGGGGGAGGGAGACACAGAGATAAGAAAGAATAAGGTGTGAAAATGAGGCTTCAAATGGGATGTGTTCAAGGGAGATGTAGAATAGAACATTATTAGCTAGGGGAAGGTGACAACGAGGCAAACAGAGATAAAATGTAATCAGGAGGACAGTCGGACTGGTGAGAGAACTAGGATGGGGGAAGGATGGAGAGAGAGGGATAGCAGTGTCTATGGTGTAAACCAACACCGGCAGTTCCTTCCTCCACATTCCAACTCCATGGAGTGCTCCCTTCTTTTGTACAATTCACCAAAATCTTGCTATTTCATCTCATCAGATTTATTTCCTTTAACTACGGGAATTTCTTTCTTAAATGGTTCCTGTTAAAACTCAGTAATTTGATGCTTCCCTGACAACACTGGGTGGGACGGAGTGAGAAGCCAGCACCTGTGGTACAGATCGAGACTCATGGACAGATTCAATTCTCGTCGTGGATTGATTGAATTCAATTGAAAGATACAACATGGAAAATTGCTCTTCACTCCACCGAGTCCACGACAACCATTGATGGTCCACGCCAACCATGCCCAAACTCTCACTTCTTTTGAACTAGGTATGCGCATCCACTTTCTCATCCACAGATAAAAACATTGTTGTTATTTGGAAAAGAATATAATTGTCGGCAGAAGAACTGGAGATCCAGACCATTGCCACCTGGACTTTTATTGCAACTGAGTGTTCTGGCATCCTACCTGCGATTTACTCAGAAGCCAAAATGTTTGCCTGAGAAATATCTTATAAGAATTTGAGTCAGCAACAAATTCGAGTTCACATCACGGTTAATGAAAGGTGATTTGGAATAAGTACAGTTGATATATAATGTGCAAGAAATTGATAGTGGCACCCGAGGTCGGCATCGAACCCAGTGTGTGCAGTGTGGCAGCAGCTCTACCTGTTGCGCCACTGTGCCGCCTTTATGTGTGTGAATAAAAAGAGACAGAAAAGGCAAATGGTTACATTAGCATGTGATTAGGAAAAGGATCAGAATTGATAAATATCTTCCAAAATGGAAGATTATTTCTTAAGAGTCTTACCACATCTCAGTGTTCAAGATACTTCATATCCAAGGGTTTTGACCCGAAACATCACCTATTCCTTCGCTCCATAGATGCTGCCTCACCCGCTGAGTTCCTCCAGCATTTTTATCTACCTTCATATCCAATGAAGTATTTTTCAAGAGTAGCTACTGCTGTAACTGTTGCACACAGTTAGGGTCCCACAGAGTGGCGGGCTGGCCAGGGTGTCAGCTTGCCCGATGGCAAGTGGGCCCCTGATGAAGTGATAGCAAGTGATGGCAAGTGGGCCCCTGTTAAATGATAGCACTGTAGTTGTGGGTGGGCCCCCTTTGTCTCCTGGCAATCAATATTTTTAGACCCAGTCTGCCACTGGTCCCACAGACAGCAATGTGTTAATGACCTGATTATCTGTTTTGGAGATGCTGGTCCCGAGATAAATATTAGCCCCAGGGCACTGCCTAAAGGGGCTGTCCCACTGCAGCAACCTAATTGACAAGTTTAGAAGAGTTTAGGAGAGTTTGAAAAAGTGTCATGTTCAAGACCTCCTTCAACTATGTTGAAGACCAGCTGCGACTAACTTCAGGAAAATTGGAAATTTCACGAACTAACAATATCACTACTTTATATAATATTCTCTTTCTCTCTAAGTCTTGTTTTTCTTACTTTTTTCTTACTATTAAATTAAAAATAAGAAGTTGTACATGAAATGTAATATGCTATTCATGTATTATATTATTGTACATTGCTTCTAATAAAAATATTTTTTTTTAAAGGAGGGAAACTGCGGTCACAGTGTTGTCACATTGTCTTGATAGAAGACTCTGAGAGGGGGCAAGATCAAAGTAGTGATGCTCATTGGCACATATCCTGGTACCATTGACTCCTTGTCATCCATCCTGAATAGCTTCTTGGCTACATTATATGAGGGCCATTGACTCTCATGGATTGAAGCCAAAACTGTGCTAACATCCTCCAAAGGAGAGTAGAAAAGAGATGGCGTGAAAAGAGTTTTGAAACTATACCACAGCTCAATTGAAATGCTCTACAATAATCGGGAGCAGATAAAGTAGCTTCTGCATTGAGCTCACAGATGTGAGTGCATCACCAGCGCTAATGAATAGACCCAGTGGAAGGAGTTGCCCTAGCAACCGGCCTTGGTGAAGCAGCCAAGCCTGCATTGTGGCTGTGTGGTGTCATGTGTGTGTGGTGGCGGGCCAAAACTTCAGGGTGATGGGGGCCGGCACGGTGGCGCAGTGGCAGAGTTGCTGCCTCACAGCTCCAGAGAGCCGGGTTCAATCCTGACTACGGGTGCTGACTGTATGGAGTTTGTACTTTTTCCCCATGACCTGCGTGGGTTTTCTCCGGGTGCTCCAGTTTCCTCCCACACTCCAAAGATGTACAGGTGTGTAGGTTAATTGGCTTTGGTAAAATTGTCCCTAGTGTGTAGGATAGAGCTGGTGCACAGGGGTTGCTGGTCGGCACGGACTTGATGGGCCAAAGGGCATGTTTTCGTGATGTATCGCTAAAATGTAAAATCTAAAGTGCAGGGGAGTTAGGCAGTGCCCTGGGTCAAATATTTATCTCAGAACCAGCTGGGTCAAATATTTATCTCAGAACCAGCATCTCCTAAAGAGATTATAGGTTAAATGGCTTGTATTAATTGTAAATTGTCCCTAGTGATAATGTAGAATAGTGAAAGTGTGAGGGGACTGCTAATCAGCATGGGCTTGGTGGGCCGAAGGGCCCGTTTCTGCGTTGTATCTCTTATCTAAACTAAACTAAACTAACCTAGGCTGCCATGGAGCTGCTGACAGTTGAGACTAATCTCTGGGACACTGTTCCAACCAATCTAAGAGCGAAAGAAAATATAAAGACAATAATAGAATTGTGGCCTAGAAATTGCCTGATGGATAGGCACAGTGGCGCAGCGGTAGAGTTGCTGCCTTACAGTGCCAGAGACACGGGTTTGATCCTGACTACGGGTGCTGTCTGTACGGTTATACATACTCCCCGTGACCTGCGTCACGGAATTTTCTCCTCCAGAGATGCCGCCTGACCAGCTGTGTCACTTTGTGTCTTTTTTTTTTTTGTAAACCAACATCTCCAATTCCTTGTTCCTACAATTGTATCTGCATGCTGTACTCTGGAGTGCATCAAAGTTCCAAGGCATCTGCTGACAATACCAAGGAGCACATTTATCTACTTGGCAGTGAATTTCTAGGCAGGCATATCTAAAAAAATGTTGGTTCTTTTTTTTGTTGACTGATGATGAAATAAATCAGATTTGAGGGACAAAGTACGGCGAGACTCACAGTCAAGAACCACGCTGTTAGATTTAGAAAAGACCACACCATCTGATTTGCAGAGTAAGACGAGCCACAATGTGGTCGGCTAAACTTGGCAACCAATGCTGGAGGAACTCAGTGGGTCAGGCAGCATCTCTGGAGAAAAGTTACAGCTGACATTTCAGGTCGAGACCCTTCTTCAGCGACCCGAAACGTCACCTATTCCTTTTCTCCAGAGATGCTGCCTGACCCGCCGAGCTACACCAGCATTTTGTGTCTACCTTCGCTTTGAACCAGCATCTGCAGTTCCTTCCTGCACACCCATCGTGAAAGCCCTGTCCCACGGTACGAGTTCATTCCAAGAGCTCTCCCCGAGTTTGCCCTCATTCGAACTCGGAGATTTACGGTAATGGCCACTCGTCGGTACTCGGGGCTCTCGTGGACATTTTTCGACATGTTGAAAAATCTTCACGAGTCTTTCCGTGCTTACCTGCCGTTAGCGAGTCTTCCCGAGTACCTGCCGTTAGCGTTAAGAGACGTCCCTGAGCTCCGACGTATCCATTACGTTAATTCTCCGTGCTTACCACGAGTTTGATTTTTTTAAACTCGGGAGAGCTCTTGGAATGAACTCGTACCGTGGGACAGGGTTTTGAGAAGATTCAAGATTCAAGATTCAAGAGAGTTTATTGTCATGTGTCCCTGATAGGACAATGAAATTATTGCTTTGCTTCAGCACAACAGAACATAGAAGGCATAGAAGGCAAGGCAATTGGACTGGGGGGGGGGGGGGGGGGGGGGGGGGGGGGGGAGGGAGGACAATTAGAAATAGTTCATACGACAATATGACAAAGCAGACTTGGCAACACCTTGCGCACATTGCAGATTCACAACACTCATGCACTTTCTGAAGCCAGCTTCCCATAATCACCAAAGAGGTATCGATTACAAGCTGCCGCTCGTGCTGGGGGGACTTGTGAACGTCAGCACAGATCGGCTTTCCCTTAAACTAGGCCACGAGGAAGTGTGAGAATCAGTATGAAATATCATCTTCAATGTTAATGGGGATCAAGTCACTTCATGTCCTGCCTGCTGTGGAGGCTGGAGAGGGGGACAGCAGAAATAGATGGGGACCTGCATCCTACCACAACCAGAGAGCAGTGCTGAACCACTATCTGCCTCTTTGGTGACCCTCGGACTATCCTTGACCGGACTTAGCAGGCTTCACCATGCATTAAACGTTATTCACTTATCATGTGCCCAAGTGCGGAACTCGCTATCATAACATGGAGGGGACGGGGAACACAATTTTTTGGTGGCCACGCACGCGCACACTCACACACACACATGGAGTGGGAGTGGCGGCGCCTAACGGCAGCGGCTCGACTACAGTCGTCTGTCTTTTTTTATTTTTGTCTTGTTAAATGTATGTCTTGAGTTAGTTTTTATTATTTTTTAGCTGTGTATATGTGGGGGGGCTGTGGGGGAAACCGTTTTAAATCTCTTCCCTGTGCGAGGACCCGACTATTCCCTGTCGGGTCTCGGATGTCGTTGGGCCTAACATCGTGGAGCCGGCGGTGACCTCCGGCCGGGACTAACCTGAGGGCTCCAGTTGCAGAGCCTGCGGAACTGACATCGCGGAGCTGGCCAACTTCGGAGCGGGAAGAGCTGTGGTGGCGCGCGGTTGCGACCCGACTTTGGAGTTCGGAGGTACCGGCCGCAGACCCGGTGGACAGGAACATCGGGAGCTCGCAGGTCCCTGGTGGGAAACCGCTTTTCCGAGCTCCGCTACAGCGACTTCTCCCGCTGGAATCGCGGGTTTAAAGGACACGGAGACGGGGCCTAACATCGCCTGGCGTGTCTTAAACGGCCTCAGGACTTACCATCGCCCGCTGGGGGCTTTAACAACGCAGCCCCAGTTCACCTCGACACTGCAGTTGGACTGCTGGACCACCGGAGAAGATACAAAAAGAAGAGATAAAGACTTTGCCTTCCATCACAGTGAGGAGATGTTGGAGACTCACTGTGATGGATGTTTATGTAAACTGTGTTAAGTGTGGGTGTTGGATTGTTTTGTAATGTAAAAAACTGTAGAAATTATATTTCGTTCAAACCTAGGTTTGAATGACAATAAATAGCATTCTATTCATTCTATTCTATTCTACACGCGCGAGGCTTCGGAGGCTCAACCCAGCGCTAAAAGCGGAGATTTTAAAATCGGGATCACAAAAACTTGGGGAGGATGTTCCCCACCTCTCAAAACTTGGGGGGAACGTGTCTCCTCTGGCCCCCCCCCGGGTTTTCCGCCGCTGCATGTGCCTATGCATCTTTCAAAATCCTCTGTGCTTCTTTCACAGAAACTGCAAAACCCAATGATCCTTCTCTTTCTGGAGGTAGACAAAAACGCTGGAGAAACTCAGCGGGTGAGGCAGCATCTATGGAGCGAAGGAATGTGTAACGTTTCGGGTCGAGGCCCTTCTCCAGGAACTCATTCCTTCACTCCATAGATGCCGCTTCATCCGCTGAGTTTCTCCAGCATTTTTGTCTACCTTCAATTGTTCCAGCATCTGCAGTTCCTTCTTAAACACTTCTCTTTCTGGAGATGAGCATTGCAAACAAGTAGGACTCACACACACACGAGAGCTTGGAAGGCAGCCAACAATGAGGCGACAGATGCCAATTCCATCTGCGTTGCAATCTCCTTGTCACTCAATCATTTAGTCTCCTGACATTTTCAGACATATTCTTTTCCAAAACTGCTTCTCTTTGTTTCTCCACATCTGAACTTTTTTCACACAGAGAGTAGTGAATCTGTGGAACTCTCTGCCACAGAGGGTAGTTGAGGCCAGTTCATTGGCTATATTTAAGAGGGAGTTAGATGTGGCCCTTGGGGCTAAGGGGATCAGGGGGTATGGAGAGAAGGCAGGTACGGGATACTGAGTTGGATGATCAGCCATGATCATATTGAATGGCGGTGCAGGCTCGAAGGGCCGAATGGCCTACTCCTGCACCTAATTTCTATGCTTCTATGTTTCTATGTTTAAATCGGCAATTTCTCTAGCATTTCTCTCCAATGGATCGCACCCCACCTTTTAACAGCTCGTCCTTTAGCCACCCTCCGTGCCAGTCTTGACCCAAAGGCAATTGGCTTGTGTCTAATCCACGGCCCTGCTACGTACGGTCATGCAGGCAAAACTTAAATACTGTTGAACGTCTGCATGGTGGCGCAGCAGTAGAGTTGCTGCCTCCCATCGCCAGAGACCCAGGTTCGATCCTGACTACGGGTGCTGTCTGTACGGAGTTTGTACTTTCTTCCCGTGATCTCGTGGGTTTTCCCCGGGTGCTCCGGTTTCCTCACACGCTCCGAAGACGTAGGTTAACTTGGCTTCGGTAGAAATTATAAATTGTCGCCAGTGTGTAGGGTCATGTTAGTGTACAGGGATCGCTGGTCGACGCGGACTTGAAGTGTCGGTTTCCGCGTTGTATCTCTAAACTAAACTTAACTAAAGTAAACTAAAAATGCTGGATCGCTGGTTTGTGTGGACTTGGTGGGCCGAAGGACTTGTATCCACGCTGTATCTCTAAAGTCTAAAAGTATAAAAAATGGCTCTGAGTGTAAATAACAAAGAGAATTGGTGACTAGAGAATTGGTGACTCAACTTGCTAGGCTTCCCCCCTGATGTACATCTCCATAAAGTTATTTCAATAAATGAACTATATCTACCGGTGCATCCCCTCCAGTAGTCCTGTCACTGGAGCCCAAGACATTAACTTTTTCACTTTGATTTTCTTTCCCTTCTTAGGTTACAGCTCGGTATTTTAAACTGGAAGAGCCTATGACATCAAACGTAGCATTCAGCTATCTTAGCAATCTTTGTCCCATGTACTAACTCGGAACTTCAGATGTTGGTAGCAGCAAAGAAAGGCACAAAATGCTTAATTAACTCAGCGGGTCAGGCAGCATCTCTGGAGAACATCTCTGGTGATGGTTCGAGTTGGGACCCTTCTTCAGACTGATAGTGGGGTGGGGGTAAAGAAAGCTGGAAGAGAGGAAGGACTAGTAATAGGTGAACACAGGTGATGGGGTTTATCATTATCCTCGGGCAGCTACGTGGCGCAGCGCTAGAGTTGCTGCCTTACAGCGGCAGGGTCATAGGTTCGATCCTGTCCATGGGTGCTGTCTGTACATCGTTTTGTACATTCTCCTTGTGCCCACGTGAGTTTCCTCCCACATTGCAAAGAAGTGCAGGTTTGTAGATTAATTTGCTTCTGTAGATTGTCTCTAGAGTGTAGGGTAGAACAAGTGTGTGGGGTGATCGCTGGTCAGCACAGACTCAGTGGGCTGAACGATCTGTTTCCAAGCTGTATCTTTAAACTAAATTAAACTAAACTTATCCCATCGTTGGCTGTAATGTCGCTTTGGCACTGGTTTGCATTTTATTAACAGACATTGGATGAAGTAAATCGAACAGCAGGTCACATCCTGTGCCATTTAAGATATTTCGGGACATCAGTACAGAGTTCTCCTGCTTCCGGTTTCTGGTTTCCTCCCACACTCCAAAGACGTACAGCTTTGTAGGTTACTTGGCTTGGTATGAAGGTAAAAAATTGTCCCAAGTGTGTGTAGGATAATGTGCAGGGATCAATGATTGGAGTGGCCTCGGTGGCACAAAAGGCCTATTTCTGTGCTGTATCTCTGAACTAACCAAAACTAGTTGAATTGAATACTTTATCAACAGACGTGACAAGTCACAGTGAAATCCTTTGCTTGCACAGGTATGCAAATAGTCACCACATAAAGGGCACCGACAAAGTTACAAAGCATCCCCCGTCAGGTCCACCCTTGTTCCTTCCCCCCCCCTCCCCCTCCCCTCCCCCCCCCCCTTCCACCCCCCCAACCACCATCCCCCACCCCCCCCCATGCCAGGTCCACCCTTCCCCCCACCACTACCCTCCCCCCTCCCTTCCACCCCCCCTCCCTGCCAGGCCCACCCTTGTTCCCCCCCCCCCCCTTCCACCCCCCCCCCCATCCCACCCGCCCCCCGCCAGGTCCATCTTTGTCCCCCCCCATCCCCTCCCTCCCTCCCTTCCCCCCCCCCCCCCATGCCAGTTCCACCCTTGCCCCCCCCCATCCCCCCCCCCCCCCCCCCATCCACCCCCCCCCCCCCCTGCCAGATCCCACCCTCCCTTCCCCTCCCCCCCTCCCCCCACCCCCCCCCTTGCCAGGTCCATCCTTGTTCCCCCCCTCCGCTCCTCTCCCCCCCCCCCCCCCCCCCCTTGCCAGGTCCTCGTACCAAAGGATAGCGTTCAGTCTGCTATTCGAGCTTTGTTGGAAAATTTAAAAGGAAGAATTGGTGCCAGAGCATTGGAAAATGTTCTGGGATGAAATGTAACAGGATGGCAGGATTACAGAGCAGGAATACTGGAGTGGCCCGATTGTTCTGACTGGGCTGTATCTCTGCTCTAAATTCCAAGTAATTCTGCTTAATTGAGATGATCATCCATAGATTACATTTGAATAAACAAACATCTTGCGGTAACATTTGGGAATTCTCTCTGACAGCGGAGACAAGTTTGGTGTGATGATATACTAGGTTTACGGCCCTTTCTCACACAATTAATCAATTAGTCCACATCTTACCCATTAGTCCGTTAATTGGTGCGTCTGCAGAGATGGGATTTGATGTCCTGCCAATTTCATTGTCAAAGTATTTCTTGAACAGTTGCCAATACTGCCCAGAGTTCCCTAGTTTAGTTTAGTTTAGAGAGACACAGCGCAGAAACAGACGCTTTGGCTCACCGAGTCCGTACCGACCAGCGATCCCCGCACATTAACACTATCCTACACACGCTGGGGACAATTTACACTTACACCAAACCAATTAACCTACAAACTTGTACACCTTTGCAGTGTGGGAGGATACCGAAGATCTCGGAGAGAACCCACGCGTTCACGTACAGACTCCATACAGACAGCACCCATAGTTGGGATTGAACCCGGGTCTCCGGCGCTGCAACGCTACCGCTGCGCCACCGTGGCTGCCCATTTAGGGAAACCACTACCTTCGTGTTAGTCTGTGCATCAAACACTCAGGATATATATTCTGGGATATATCCGAATATTCTAACCCAGCCAAATGCTACATGGTCCATGATTGGGAAACTGCCTTCTTAATCTTCCCAGATTCCCTTTTGTTTAACAGTTGTGTCTTCCAAACACCAAAAGCTGGAGTAGCTCAGCAGGTCAGGCAGCATCTCTGGAGAGAAGGAATAGGTGACGTTTCGGGTCTAAAGCCATAACGTTAAAGGGCCTGTCCCACTTGGGCGTCATTTGCGCGTAATTTACGCGACATCATTTACGCGTCACGACGCACGACACGTGCATTGTGCCGCGCACGTGATGCACGCATGGTGCGTGGTGACGTAGGCAGTGACACACGGTCACGTGCGGCACCCCAGGATTTTGGGATGTACAAAATCTTTGCACGCCATCTGCGTAACATGCAAATGACACCCAAGTGGGACAGGCCCTTCAGATTCAGGGACAGTTTCCTCCCAGCTGTTATCAGGCAACTGAACCAACCTACCAACAACCAGAGAGCAGTCCTGAGCTGCATCTACCTCTTTGGAGAAACTCAGATTATGTTCAATCGGACTCTTCTGGACTCTATCTGGCACCAAACGTTATTTCCTTCCCCATGTATCTGTGCTCTGCAGGCAGCTTGACTCCAATCATCACCAGCTAGCAGGTAACAGAAAAGCTTTTCACTGTACCTCAGTACACATGACAATAAACTAAACTAAACTAGATTTAAGAAGGTTATAAAGAGATGCCTAAAGTAAGATCAAACAATAATGCTCCAATTTAAAAAAAAATTGTTAAAAGATTAATCTGCTGTTCAGTGAATCTGTTCCAAGAAGATTATTATCTGGGATTAGTACAAGAAGCTTAAAGAAATAAGTCAAAGGGAAAATCTTCTTGCAGAAGATTATATGCGGGAGAAATGAATTGCTGTGGATATTTAGTGAAGATACATAAGCAAATCATTTAATGGCGTTATAACTCCAAATGAGTAGGGAGATACTGCAGATGCTGGTTTAAACTGAAGATAGACACAAAATGTTGGAGTAACTCAGCGGGACAGGCAGCATCTCTGGAGAGAAGGAATGGGTGATGTTTCAGGTCAAGACCCTTCTTCAGACTCGGATGTTGGTTTATATTGAAGAGTGGCACAAAGTGCTGGAGTAACTCAGTGGATCATGGAGTAACTAGTGGGTCAGGGTGTAACTAGTGGGTAAGGGAGTAACTAGTACACCGTAGTAGTAACAGGACGGTCAAGGTGGCACAGCGGTAGAGTTGCTGCCTTCGGTTCACCGAGTCCATGTCGCGATCCTCATACATTAACACTATCCTACATGCACTAGGAACTATTTACATTTATACTAAGCCAATTAACCCACAAACTTTGGTGTCTGGGAGGAAACCGGAGCACCCGGAGAAAACCAACACTGTTACAGGGAGAACGGACAAACTCCGTACAGACAGCACCTGTAGTCAGGATCAAACCTGGGTCTCTGGCGCTTTAAGGGGGCAACTCTACCGCTGTGCCACCGCGCTGCCCAATATTCAACTGTTTTTCAATGTGCAGGTTTGACAGGGAATGCAGCGCCAGTGAATGCAGCGCCAGTGGCCCGGGTTTGATCCAGATTACGGGCGCTGTCTGTGTGGAGTTTGTACGTTCTCCCCGTGATCTGCGTGGATTTTCTCCGAGATCTTCGGTTTCCTCCCACGCTCCAAAGACGTACAGGTTTGTAGGTTAATTGGCTTGATAAAAATGTAAAATTGTCCAAGTTGGCGATATGCAGAGTACTGCCCTGCCAACTACAACATTCAGAAGGTTCAGAAGGTAGGGAGGGTACTCCCTGTAACTGTGTTGGTTTTCTCCAGGTGCTCCGGTTTCCTCCCACACACCAAAGTTTGTGGGTTAATTGACTTAGTATAAATGTAAATTGTTCCTAGTGTATATAGGATAGTGTTAGTGTATGAGGATCACTGGTCGACACGGACTCGGTGAACCGAAGGGCCTGTTTCTGCTCTGTATCTTTAAACTAAATCAGGGGATATGGTTGCCACATCCCAAAGCTCAAAGGCATCAAGGGAAGGGTACGGGAGCCTTGGGTTCATCAGAATCCCAGCTATAGTAATGTTGTGTGCGTAGAGAAGGTCTCCTGCCGAAGCCCAAAGCAACACTACACGAGCTTAGCACTGAGAGGCTTTATATCCCTCCAGGGAAGAGGCCTCAATAGAGAGGATATTTCCACTAGTGGATGCAGAGGACATAGCCTCAGAATTGGAATGGAGATGAAGAGGAATTTCCTTAGCCAGAGGATGGTGAATCTGTGGAATTCATTGCCACAGACGCTGTGGAGGCCGCGTCATTTAGGTAATTTTAAAGCAGAGATTGCTAAGTTCTTGATTAGTATGGGTGTCAAAAGGTTACAGTGATAAAGGGCCTGTCCCACTGTACAAGCTAATTCAAGAGTTCTCCCGTGTTTCCCCTGATTCGAACTCGTAGAATTACGGTAATGGCCGCTCGTAGGTACTCGGGGCTCTCGTGGACATTTTTTCAACATGTTGCAAAATCTTCACGAGTCTTCACAAGCTTACCGCGTTTCCCGAGTACCTGCCGTTAGCGTTACGAGCCGCTAAGAGACGTCCCGAGCTCCGACGTACCCGCTGCGTACATTCTACGTGCTTACCACGAGTTTGATTTTTTTTTTAAACTCGGGAGAGCTCTTGAATTACCTCGTACAGTGGGGCAGGCCCTTAAGGCAAGAGAATGGGGTTGAGGGGGAAAGATAGATCAGCCATGATTGAATGGCGGAGTGGACTCAATGGGCCGAATGGCCTAATTCTGCTCCTATGTCTTATGGAAGGCTCAGTGGGGAAAACCAGAGTAGGTTCCCTGTTCAACACTGGAGCAGATCACAGCAATGGCATTCCCAACACAATCAGATGCCCTCGAAAGCTGCCAGGGAATGAATTGGACTAATGGTGTGGGAGTGGGAAATTAGCAGCTTAAATTTAGCCCTCATTGCACCAAAGCTAAAATTCCCCTTTTGGAAATAGAACATGTGGTACTGGGGAAGACTGGAACAAAAGACAACATCTCCGACAGTGTAGCTGTGCCCAAATGCCAGCATGAAGAGTCAGCTCAGAATTTATTGCTATCAAAGGGAACCAGCTTTTGAGCAGGATGCTGGGCCAAATCAGTGTGATTTAATTGATGTAATGAGCCTGCTCATTCACTTCTGCATCAATGGTGGCTATGTTTTTAATAATTTCATCCCGAGTTAATGGCTTGTAGATTCAAATCCCACTCCATGTAATTGATGGCAAAAAATCTGAACTGACAAGTCAATACAGACCCGCTGCACTGATGCAGATAGTGTCTTTTGGATGGTGGCCATCAGAATGGCACTGTTTCAAAGCTTCGGAGATGTCCTTAGACTGCCACCGACAATCTATCCTTCCCAGTGTGTTACTGAAGCAGATTGTTTGGTCATGGTCATACTGCTGTAGGGTTGTTAGGCATGATTTCGCTGCCCACTTCCAACATTGGGGATGATCAACCATGATCACATTGAATGGCGGTGTTGGCTCGAAGGGCCGAATGGCCTATTCCTGCACCTATTGTCTATTGTCTATTGTCTATTGTCTATTGTCTATTGCAGCAGAGACCAGGGGTGTAATGCTGAGACTTCATAAAGGACTCGTCAGACCATGTGTTTATTGTATTGTGAGCAATTTGGGGCCCTATATGTGAGGAAGGCTGTGCCGTGTTGGAAAGGGTCCTAGCAAGTTTACGAGAATGATCCCAGGAGTAAGTGGGTTAACAACATATGATGAGCGTATGACTGCACTCGCTAGAGTTTAGAAGGATGAGGGGGTCCCCTCATTGAAATTTCCCGTATAGTGAAGGGCTTGGATAGAGTGAATGTGGAGAGGATGTTTTCACTAGTGGGAGAGTCTTGGACCAGAGGCCATATCCTCAGAATAAAGGGACATTCGTTTAAGAAGGAGATGAAGAGGAATTTCTTTAGTCAGAGGGTGGTGAATCTGTGGAATTCTTTGCCACAGACGGCTGTGAAGGCACAGTCAGTGGATATTTTTAAGGTAGTGATTCTCAGATTCTTGACGAGCAAGAGTCTGGGTTTATGGGGAGAATGCAGGAGAATGGGGTTGAGAGGGAAAGATAGATCAGCCATGATTGAAGCAGTCATAAACTCCAGATTTACAGGTTTGTAGGTTAATTGTCTTGGTATAATTGTAAGTTGTCCCTAGTGCGGGGACCGCAGACTCGGCGAGCCAAGTGGTATCTCTAAACTAAACCAAACAGAACTGTTGAGAGGTTTTTTCACCTGAGTCAGGGAATTATGCCCCTGTCCCACTTAGGAAACCTGAATGGAAATCTCTGGTGACCTGGCGCTCCACCCAAGGTCTCCATCAGTCGCCAGAGCTTTTGGTCAGGATAGTGTTTGTGTGTAGGACAGTGTTAGTGTGCGGGAAACACTGGTTGGCGCAGACTCAGTGGGCCGAAGGGCCTCTTTCTGTGCTGTATCTCTAAGCTCTAAACTAAACCATATTGTTTATGGAATACAATATTTACATTATCTGTTGTGCTGCTCCAAGTAAGAATGTCAGTGTTCTGTTTGGAATATATGACAATAAAACATTTTGATTCTTGAGGCCTTCGCTCCATAGATGCTGCTGCACCTGCTGAGTTTCTCCAGCATTTTTGGGTACCTAAAGATATTTGCAATATTTGCAAGCAATGAATCTGAGCATTCAATTACAAACTCACAGTGTGAATATTTTATGTGCCTTTCATTTGCCTTGACTTGATAAGGGAAAAAGACACGGATAGTTTTAAGGGAAAGGTTCTGTCAGCATCTTTGCCTTTCTGTGAGTTGGTTTTGTGGTGGAAATGATTTTCTGTGACTCTGGAAGTTCGGTTTTCCACGGCACAGAGCGTCATTGTTTATTTGGCAAAGCCGGAGTGAAAGGGAACGGGTGCGTTTGGCCCATTGTGTCCCCACTGCCTGGGCCGAAGGGTCACGGCTCATTGGAGCATTTGGTGACCTTTCGTTAGCTCGCCTTTGCATTGTGTGTGCCTGGGTTTTTGCAGGTGCACTCCCGGGGCTTTTCATGTGCAAAGTGTTAGGGAGGGAATGTGGTAAGCAGAGAACGCGGGCAAGTGGAAAACTGAACTGAGTGTGGCAAGGGTTATATTTGAAAGTGGCCTTTCAAAGCAAGTCTAAAGACAGAACGGCCGTTGCTAAGCACTGAGGTACAGATATGTTGATTAAGTAGAATGTCTGAGAGACACTTCGAGAGAAAGCCTTCCTGCCTTTTTTCCCAGAAACTAGTGGCTGAAAAACCATTGTATCTAAATACAAGTGATTTATTGCCTCCTACTAGTCCCTGAATAAACCTTCTTTGAATCTCTCTTCAAATAATCTCGGAATTAATAGGAATGTTTTTCTAGCTGCAGCAATGTAAATTCTGGGCATAGCCCAGCGCATTTTCTACAGGGCACTTCGTATCAAAATATGTCAACATGTCTTTCTCCTTGCAGGATCTCTGAATGCATTGCTGTCAATGCCATTGTCACAAGCGCAGGACAACACAATGCCGAATTGTAGTGCAAAGGTTTTTGACTTGCACGCAGGCTTTTTATGAGTCGGGCGGCTGGGCAGGATGCGAAATGTGTCTTAAAACATTGGGTTTGCATTTTACAATCTGTCGTCAAAGCTGTAAGCGAATTGTATCCATTTTGTATGCTAATTCCATGAATCAAATGGAACAAAAACTTTGCCTTTGTTAAATAGTTTTAAAAGGTCTATGTCCTAAAATGTCCCCTATTGAGATCAATGGAACGAATGATCCATTTTGATGCAAAATGGAAATGTGATCTCCACTGAGATCCCGGCACCCTGTATCCCTGTGTAAAGTGCAGATCCACGTTGTATAGAAGTTGGGAGGTCCTGTCACAGTTGTGCACGACATTGGTGAGCCCACATTAGGAGTACCAGTCAGTTAGAAGAAGGGTCTCGACCCGAAACGATACCCATTCCTTCTATCCAGAGATGCTGCCTGTCCCACTGAGTTACTCCAGCATTTTCTGTTAGGACACCCGGGAATAGGGACGATGTTATTAAGCTGGCTAGGTTGCAAAGAAGATTTACAATGCGTACAGTTTTGGTCTCCAAATCTGAGGAAGGACATTATTGCCATGGAGGGAGTGCAGAGAAGGTTCACCAGACTGATTCCTGGGATGTCAGGACTGTCTTATGAAGAAAGACTGGATAGACTTGGTTTATACTCGCTAGAATTTAGGAGATTGAGAGGGGATCTTATAGAAACTTACAAAATTCTTAAGGGGTTGGACAGGCTAGATGCAGGAAGATTGCTCCCGATGTTGGGGAAGTCCAGGACAAGGGGTCACAGCTTAAGGATAAGGGGGAAATCCTTTAAAAACCGAGATGAGAAGAACCTTTTTCACACAGAGAGTGGTGAATCTCTGGAACACTCTGCCACAGAGGGTAGTCGAGGCCAGTTCATTGGCTATATTTAAGAGGGAGTTAGATGTGGCCCTTGTGGCTAAGGGGGTCAGAGGGTATGGAGAGAAGGCAGGTACGGGCTACTGAGTTGGATGATCAGCCATGATCATATTGAATGGTGGTGCAGGCTCGAAGGGCCGAATGGCCTACTCCTGCACCTAATTTCTATGTTTCTATGTTTCTATGTTGCCTGGATTCACGGGCCTGAGCTACAGAGAAAGGTTGAGCAGGCTAGGACTTTCTTTATTCTGTGGAGCACAGGAGGATGAGGAGTGATTTTATCGAGGTGTATAAGATCATGAGAGAAATAGATAGGGAAATGCACAGAGTCTTTTACCCAGAGTAGGGTAATTAACAACCAAAGTACGTAGGTTTATGGTGAAGGGGGGGAACCCGAGGCAAACCTTTTTAATACAACGGGCGGTAGGTATATGGATAAAGCTGCCAGAGAAGGTAGTTGAGACAAGTACTGTCACAACGTTTAAAAAAACATCTGGAACAGTACATGGGAAGGGCGGGTTTAAAGGGATATGGGCCAAACGCAGGACTAGTGTAGAAAGGACATGTTGGCCGGTGTGGGCTAAAGGGTATATTTCCCTGCTGTATCACTCTATGATTCTCTATGACTTCATAACACCACTGGTCACAGACTCCAGACGGAGAAACACCCCTCCACCAATACCCACTAGCTCCCCTCCTCTACTCCATCCAAGGAACCCCCTCCCCAGGTACCTTCCCCTGCAACCGCAGGAGATGCAACACCTGTCCCTTTACCTCCCCCCTCCACTCCTTCCAAGGACCCCGACAGTCTTTCCAGGTGAGGCAGAGGTTCACCTGCACCTCCTTCAACCTCATCTACTGTATCCACCGTTCCAGGTGTCAACTTCTCTACATTGGCGAGACCAAGCGCAGGCTCGGCGATCATTTCACCGACCACCTCCACGTAGTCCGCCTTAACCTGCCTGGTCTCCCGGTGGCTCAGCACTTCAACTCCCCCTCCCATTCCCAATCTGACCTTTCTGTCCTGGGCCTCCTCCATTGTCAGAGTGAGGCCCAGCACAAATTGGAGGAGCAGCACCTCATATTTCGCTTGGGTAGTTTACACCCCAGCGGTATGAACATTGACCTCTAATTTCAGATAGCCCTTGCTTTCTCTCTCTCTCCATCCCCTTCCCAATTCTCCCACAGTCTTAGTGTCTCCGCCTGCATTCTATCTTTGTCCCGCCCCCTCCCCTGACATATGTCTGAAGAAGGATCTCGACCCGAACCGTTGCCCATTCCTTCTCTCCAGAGATGCTGCCTCACCCACTGAGTTACTCCAGCATTTTGTATCCTCCGACTGCCTTCTATGACCAAGCCAGTTATTGATTGACTGAAAGATACGGAATGGAAACAGCCATCGAGTCCACACTGACTATCGATCATCCAAACACACTAGTTCTGCGTAAGCCCACTGTCATATCCACTCCCTACACATTAGGGGCACTGCGGCCTAACATCGAGGAGTTGGCGGTCTTTGCTGGAGACTGACTTTGAGAGATCCACCGCGGGGAGCCTGCGGACTTTAACATCATGGAGGTCGCGGTCTCTGGTCAGAGACCGACTGCGGGACCTCGAAGCCGCAGGAGCTTCGACCACCCCGGCGGAAGGTCCGGCTGCCCCGACCGTGGGAGAATACAGAGGGAAGAATATTAGACTTCATTGCCTTCCACCACAGTGAGGAATGTGGGGAATCCCCTGTGGTGGATGTTTACATTAACTTTTGTGTGGTTGTGTGTCTTGTTGCTTTTTTAGCATAGCTGTATGATAATTTGCATATCACGGTACCTTAATTGGTACATGTGACAATAAAAGTCCTTTGAAACCTTTGAATTTACAGTGGCCAATTAACCTCCAACCCACACGCCTTTGGGATGTGGGAGGAATCCGGAACACCCAGAGCGGCAAACGCTGAGCTGAAACGTCACCGATCCATGTTCACGAGAGATGCTGCCTGACCCGCTGAGTTACTCCAGCACTCTGTTTTATGATGTTGTTTCATGGCTTTATTACTCTCATTGTGTTCCGCTGTGGCTCAGTTAATAGCTGAGTCAGCAGATTGTGGTTTCAAGACTGGATAGACTTGACCATGATAATCTAGCCTAACATTTCAATGCGACATCGAGTGAGTGCGAGACTCTCAGAGCAGCCAGCTTCGGGATGACAGGTCAAACTGACCTCAGTTGGAGGCGAGCAATCCTTTGAAGGAAGACAAGGTGTTAGCCACTGTGTGCTTGTCGAAGATAGACACAAAAAGCTGGGTCAGTAACTCAGCGGGTCAGTCGGCATCTCAGAAAAAAAGGGATAGGTGATGTTTCTGGTCTGAAGAAAAGTCTCAACCCGAAACGTCATCTGTTCCTTCTCTCCAGAGATGCTGTCTGACCTGCTGAGTTACTCCGGATTTTTGTGTCTATCTTCGGTTGAAACCAACATCTGCAGTTCCTTCCTGCACATTTCGTGTCGTTAAGGGCCTGTCCCACTTGGACGTGTCACGCAGATGGCGCACATTTGCACGTCACGCAATGTGACCGCGCCTCACTGCCTAGGTCACCACGAACCTTGTGCGTGTAATGCACACCATGCGCGCATCACGGGCACGGCACGACACGCGCGTCGTGCGTCGTGACGTATAAATGATGACGCATGTAATGCACGGGCAAATGATGCCCAAGTGGGACACGCCCTTTAGTTGATATTGATTCACCAATTTCCTTGGTTGATGACGTCACTTTACTGTTGGTGACAGGCTGCTGCACGCTGCTAGTGGAGGTTTACGAGAATGATCCCAGGGACGATTGGGTTGGCATGCGGTGAGCGTTTGACAGCACTGCGCCTGTACTCGCTGGAGTTTATAAGGGTGAAGTGGAACCCTCATTGAAACTTACGTAAGAGTGAAAGGCCTGGATAGAGTGGATGTGGTGAGGATTTTTCCACTAGTGGGAGAGTCTCGGAGAGACTCCTCTAGGAGAGCCACAGCCTCAGAATAAAAGTACGTACCTTTAGAATGGAGCAGAGGAGAAATTTCTTTAGTCAGCGGGTGGTGCATCTGTGGAATTAATTACTATGGACGGCTGGGCAGCCAAGATTCAAGATTCAAGATTCAAGATTCAAGATTCAAGAGAGTTTATTGTCATGTGTCCCAGATAGGACAATGAAATTCTTGCTTTGCTTCAGCACAACAGAATATAGAAGGCATGACTACAGAACATATCAGTGTGGCCATATACCACTGTATAAATATATACATACATTAGATATTTTTAAGGCAGAGATTGACAGGTTTTTGATTAGTAAGCATGTCAGGGGTTGTGGGGAGAAGGCAGGAGAATGGGGTTGAGAGGGAAAGATCAATCAGCCATGATTGAAAGGTGGTTTAGTCTTAATGGGGCGAATGGCCTAATTCTGCTCATAGAACTAGTGAACTAATGAACTTACTGTCTGCTGCATTTTCTACGTTGCCTGTAGAATGGTCCGGGTTTTGTTCTTGCATTACGATAAACACAACACACATGCAAGACTTTAACCCCCTTCAACAAGTACTAAATACCCCCAGAATAGATATTTCAAGGAGTCAAAATGGTATGAATCAACATTTTAAGATAACATGTAGACACAAGGAACTGCAGATGCCAGTTTACAAAAAAAAAAGACACAAAGCGTGGAGTAACTCAGCGTGTCAGGCAGCACCTCTGGGGAACATGGATAGCTGTCATTTCAGGCCGGGACCCCCTATTGATGTCCCCAATGTAAAATGACAACTATGTCTTTCTGTGAACTTCAGCAACCATTTTATTTTCAAACTCACAAAATCCCAACCTAAAATATGACTCTTTTTCAGCTGGCTGACCTTCAGATAGTTCCCAAGTTAATTTGTTTTTTGAACGGCTTTCCTGGCTTGTTTGGGTGATCAATCAGCTTCCATGCTCATTCTCTGTCTCCTGCGTGCTTACTGTAACCACGTGTGTCTAATCTGTGCCCTGTCTCTAGTAATCAATTTAATCCCTTTCAATCACCTGAATGGTATTTGTTCCATTTTTCTGGACGTGTCTGTAAATTGCTGTCAGCGTTCCTCTGCTTCCATTACCCCATCTTACCCCTGCTCCTGCTCCTCCTCCTCCTCCTCTCTTGCAGCATAGACTCTGATTAACTTCAGTCTCTCATCCACAGAGCACGTTTTGTCACCTTCACAAGGAAGCGATCTGGGCCAGGCGACTGCCATCGCATGTACTGACCTCCCCACCATCGAAAGGATCTACAGGAGTTGCTGCCTCAAAATGGCAGCCAGCATCATGAGTGACCCACACCTCCCTGGCCCACCCTCTCCTTTAATGCCTAACAACAGAACGAAGGAACAGGAACCTGACTACCATGACCTCCAGCTTCAGGGACAGCTTCTTCCCAACAACCATCAGGCTACTGAACGCTACAAACTCCAACTAAACTCCTAACTATGAACTGCCTTGATTGTCCTAGGGACTTAGGGCTTTGTTTTGCTTGTTTATTTAGTTATTTATTTGTCGAACTTTTTTTATTTGCTTGTTATCTATCTATATTACTAAAAGTCTGTTCTTGACCGGTTTTGGCCATCTGTGCTGCGATTGCCGAGAGAACGCCGCCACCTACGGCCGTCATTTTTGGCCACCTCGCTCAGAGCCTAAACTAGGGTACTGTCCGATTCACCTCTAACTCATCGCAGACATTAGACTTTGTCTCTGGAACTGGTGTGCTACAATGCTGAGAACTATATTCTGCACTCTGCATCTTCCCCTTTGCTCTACCTATTGTACAAGTTTAGAGTTTAGACGTTTGATATACTGCGCAGAAACAGGCCCTTTGGCCCATCGAGTCTGCACCGACCAGCGATCAGCCCGTAAATGAACGCTATCCTACACACACTAGGGACAATTTACAATTTTACTGAAGCCAATTAACCTACAAAGCTGTTCGTCTTTGCAGTGTGGGAGGAAACTGGAACACCCGCAGGAAACCCACACGGTCACAGAGAGCAAAATACAAACTCCGTACGGACAGTACCCGTAGTCGGGATCGAACCCGGGTCTCCTGCGTTCAGCAATACCTCTGTGCCACCGTGACATCCAAATAAATTAGATTAGATTAGATTGGACTAGATTAGATGGGGCATGTTGTTTAACATGGAGGAGTTGGGCCGAAGGGCCTGTTTCGGGTGCCGGGTGACCATAAAACTGACAGCCATGGTTTATAAAGTCACATGGCAGGCACAATATTAATCTCAGGGGCAATAAGGTCAGGTGACTGGAAGGGCCGTAATGCACATCGTCAATTATTGGCCAAAATATGAACCTGATGGTTCCGATAAACCATCTCCTCGCCCATTAATCAGGTGCTGATATTTTACATGGAGTGAGGTTAGTTTCAACCTTCCTCCCTCCGGGAAACCCCTGTGGCCATCCACCGATGAAGATCTGTGGCTTATAGTAAGGGTTTTAATGGGGAGGATTTATTTTTATTTTCAAGGAAAATTCCTTCCCTGGGGTGAGAAGGAAGATTTTAATTGAGAACAACTTAAGGAAGAGACCATCCATGGACAATGGGCCTGAGCCACTCCGCGTCATGCAAAGATTTTGTGAATCCTAAAATCCTGGGGCGCCGCACGCGACCGCATGTCACTGCGTACGTCACCACGCATCATGCGCGCGTAATGCACGCCATGTGCACGTCGTGCATCGTGACACGCAAATGACACCCAAGTGGGACAGGCCCTTGAGTGTGAATCGCTCTTTGGGACATTAGTGAGAAATACGCGGGCAAACTGGTTTTGATTCTTGTTAACCCCTGTGTGGCCGGAAGAGATGGGACCTTAATCATCAGAGAAGGTCGAATCCATATACCCATCACCCAGAGAGTTGTGAATCTGTGGAATTCTCTGCCACAGAAGGCAGTGGAGGCCAATTCACTGGATGTCTTCAAGAGAGAGTTAGATTTAGCTCTTAGGGCTAACGGAATCAAGGGATATGGGAAAAATACTGATTTTAGATGATCAGCCATGATCATATTGAATGGCCGTGCTGGCTCGAAGGGCCGAATGGCCTACTCCTACACCTATATGCTATGTTTCTAAGTTTCTATGTCCAACAGCAAAGTTCCATCAGATTCTGAAGGGGATTTAGTCAGTCTTCTCCCAGGTCATGATTGCCCAAGTTAAGGACACTCCATAGATGGTAATGAGTGTTTGGGAGACAGATGTTCTGGCTGCATTGAGGCTGCGGGCATCATCGACGTTGTCTATACGGAGCTTGCACGTTCTCCCAGTGAGGGCGTGGGTCTCTGGTGAAGAGTAGAGGGTTCAGTAGAAATGCCAAACTGGAGCTTACTCCTGTTCTGAAAGTTTTAAACCTGAGATTAACTGGCCTTTACTGACCCCAAAATCCGAGCCAAAGCTCACTCAGGTTATTGGGGTAGATGCTGGTCTACGATCCAGCAATCGCAGGAAATAAACTGCTTAAGATCAAGTGATAGAAGACTCCCTCAATTAATGGCTCAGAATTGCTCTGTGGTCATGCATCAGCTGTGCTGGCAGATACTATTCTAACTGTTGGCTCAATCCCTGAACTCCTCCATCTCCCCGAGTTACAACACGGCTTGGCTTGAGTTTTACTGACCCAGCTGATGGAGAAGATTTCAGAGGGAGAGGGGGAGAGAGAGACAGAGAGAGGGAGGGAGAGAGAGAGAGAGAGAGAGAGAGGGGGAGAGGGGGAGAGGGAGAGAGGGAGAGAGAGGGAGAGAGTGAGAGAGGGAGAGAGGGAGAGAGAGACAGAAGGAAAGAGAGAAAGAGAGAAAGAGAGAGAGAAGGAGAACTCTCATTTCTTTATGTACAACTACTACGGACTGACGCAAAACTGCATTTCGTTGTACTCATACTTGTATTTGTGCGATGACATTAAAGTTGAATTGAATTGAATTGAATTGAATTGAATTGAATTGAGAAAGAAAGAAGAGAGAAAGAGAGAGAAGGAGAGAGAGAGAGGAGAAAGAAAGAAGTGAGAAAGAGAGAGAAGGAGAGAGAGAGAAAGAGAGAGAAGGAGAGAGAGAGAAAGAGAGGTGGGAGGAGGAGTAGGAACAAGACAGGTTCTAAACTGGTTTCTATTGCTGGTCCTAGAAATATGTTTGGAAGTATGGTTGAGGAGAGACAGGCAGAAGACATGGCAGGATTCTCCCCCGGACTCTGCCCACGATGTTTCCGAAACCGTACATTCTACATTTTGTAAATGACACAACCACCAGTGTCAATATCAATTAGAAGTTTTGTGTGTTCAAGTGTGTGTGCGGCTCGGATGCATTTCACAGATAAATAACCTTCTTCTATTTTTACATAGGCTTCAAATAAAGAAAGACCACTAGAACAACGAGCCCCTAGCACAGGTTCAGGGAAAACACCGCAACTCATTCAGAGTTTGAAGAAGGGCCTTGACCCGAAACGTCACCTATTCCTTTTACCCAGTGATGTAGCCTGGACCCGCTGAGTTACTCCTGCATTTTGTCTTTATTTTTTTTCGTCAATTTTATTTCTATAGCACATTTAAAAACAACTCTCATTGACCAAAGTGCTTTACATCAATGCGGGTACTAACATGCTACATACAGTGGTACATAGATCTAACAATACATGCATAAATACATACATACAGCGCTCCCTCAGAGGACCTCAAGAAATGCTTGTGAGTAGAAATGTTCTAAGTCTAGACTGAAAGGAGTCGATGGAGGGGGCAGTTCTGATGAGGAGAGGGATGCTGTTCCACAGTCTAGGTGCTGCAACCGCAAAAGCTCGGTCGCCCCTGAGCTTATACCTGGACCGCGGGACGGTCAGTAGCCCCAAGTCGGCCGACCTGAGGCACCTGGAGGTAGAATGGTGGGTTAGCAGATTTTGGATGTAGGTGGGGGCAAGCCCGTTAAGGGCTTTGTACACATAAAGGAGGAGCTTGAAATTGATTCTGTCTTTCTATGTTCTATGCTGCTGATATGGATCCGAACTCTATTTACGCAACTTGAGTTTGCAAGGCACAAGGTGAAGATAGACACAAAAACGCTGGAGAAACTCAGAGGGTCAGGCAACATCTCTGGAGAAAAGGAATAGGACTTTTCAGGTCGAGACCCTTGTTCAGTACAAATCATCTATTGCTTTTCTCCATAGATGCTACCTGATCCGCTGAGTTCCTCCAGCATTTTTATGACAATAGACAATAGGTGCAGGAGTAGAGGCCATTCAGCCTTTCGAGCCAGCACCACCATTCAATGTGATCATGGCTGATCATCCCCAATCAGTTCCCCGTTCCTGCTTTCTCCCCCCCATCCCCTGACTCCGCTATTTTTAAGAGCCCTATCTAGCTCTCTCTTGAAAGCATCCAGAGAACCTGCCTCCACCGCCCTCTGAGGCAGAGAATTCCACAGACTCACCACTCTCTGTGAGAAAAAGTGTTTCCTCGTCTCCGTTCTAAATGACTTACTCCTTATTCTTAAACTGTGGCCCCTGGTTCTGGACTCCCCCAACATCGGGAACATGTTTCCTGCCTCTAGCGTGCCCAAACCCTTAACAGTCTTATATGTTTCAATAACGTTTGTGTCTTTCACCCATCGTATACACTTCCCATGTATTAATATTAAATTAAATTTGGATATTTCATTTGTGAGCCCATTTGTGTCTATCTTTACCCAAACCATACCTGGGCTCAGGCAATGAGATTTCCAAATTTAATGTTAATACATGGGAAGTGTATACGATGGGTGAAAGATTTGATGGGGAGATAAAAACGAATGATTTACACAAACGTGGGAGCACAGGACCAAAATTGGGCGAAGGTGTGTAACACAGACTTGTGAGACCAATACCCCATGGCCAGTGGTGGCGGAAGTAGCTGACCAGGTGGTCACAACTAACACGGGTTCCATTGCAGCAAAGGTACTGTAGCTGGAGCACTGCCAGAGCTTCATACCTGGAGATGATTCACTGCCTTCAGGGAATGAAGGCGAACAATGGGCACAGATGATGCGATGTGACCTAATGCGAGGCGATCAGCTGTTCCTGGTGGGTGGGTGAGTGGGTGGGACACTGTTAAAACAAAAAAAAAACACAGCCAAAGCCTGCCCCGTATTTGCAGTGAATTTGTACAGAACTGTGACTTGTGACTGGAGGTCCTTCTCACTCTCCCACGTACAGATATATACAGTTACAGTCAACCTCCATACTTGTAACTGATACTGTGTTTACTGCAGGTTCCAGGGTGCTTGTGTTCAAACTATTTCTGTTCTTGGATGGAGTCCAAGCTCCACAGCAACTGACTGCTGTACTCTGGACTGAGTCACTCTCAAAGCCGCTGAGATAGCTTGTCAGGCACCTGGTTTCCCCAGTTTGTTGGGAACCCAAGAATTATATATATATCTTTTCCTTTGCTACATGTACATTGTCAGAATGTTGCCAAATGCAAATTGGAGTAACAGCCCGACATATTTCGCTTGGCCACCTTACAACAGCATTATGATTGATTTCTCTAACTTCAAGTAACCCTTGCATTCCCCCTCTCTCTCCATCCCTCCCCCACCCAAATCATAGCAGCTACAGTTGTCGTGTTGAGTCTCGTTGTCTGTAACTCATTTTCACCTAGCCCAAAGCTAACAATGGCCTGTTTCCTTTATCATCATTACTTTTTTGCATATCTTTCATTCATTTGTTCTATATGTCTCTGTATCACCATCTATATCTCTCATTTCCCTTTCCCCTGACTCCCAGTCTGAAGAAGGGCCTTGATCCAAAACGTCAACTATCCCTTTTCTCCAGAGATGCTGCCTGACCCGCTGAGTTACTCCAGCATTTTGTGTCTATCTTCGATTTAAACCAGCATCTGCAGTTCTTTTTCTTACACATATCAGACTAACCTGACGCTGTAAGGCAGCAACTCTACCGGTGCGCCACCGTGCCGCCGCGAGGTTGTAAAGGAATATTTGATTGTATCGTTCACTAAGGAATTGGATAAATACTGGGATGAAGTAGGTTGGTGGGAGCCAATGTCCACACAACATTCCCACACTGAAGCCGTTGGGAAGCTTTACATTCTGGGACAAAAAAAGGCCTGCAGTAGAGCAGGCCATTGGGGAGAGTGTAGAGGAATGGAACACAATGGAGTGTCCTTGCATAGCATGGTTCGATGGGCCAAATGGCCTCCTTCTGATATGTAACCTTTCTGTGATTTTGTAATACAATATAAGATATTTATGACGAACACTGTACAAGTCCACTTTGCCGAGCTCTGTCAATATATAATCAATATCCGCTCTATTAATAGTTTATCAAGTGTCTTGCCAGCGCAGGTCAGATGAAGTGGCCTGATCGTGGCACTTGCCAATGTGCTGTGCTTATCTTCAGCCCTTCATGGCTCTTGGATCAGAATGAACATGAGAGGAATATTGGAGTCCGCAATTAGCTGTTAATAATTAGATTAAGAAATTGCAACAGCAGTATCAGCATAAACAGTCATCAGAACAGCGGCTGACAATCTGCCCCTTGCTCACTTTGCTCAGTGTACAAGGTGGACAAAAATGCTGGAGAAACTCAGCGGGTGAGGCAGCATCTACGGAGCGAAGGAAATAGGCGACGTTTCGGTCGAGACCCTTCTGCACGCTGATGTGTGGGGGGCGGGGGGAGGCGGGAAGAAGAAAGGAAGAGGCGGAGACCGTGGGCTGTGGGAGAGCTGGGAAGGGGAGGGTAAAGCAGGGACTACCTGAAATTAGAGGTCAATGTTCATACCGCTGGGGTGTAAACTACCCAAGCGGAATATGAGGTGCTGCTCCTCCAATTTACGGTGGGCCTCACTTCTGGCCTTGGAGGAGGCCCAGGACAGAAAGGTCGGATTCGGAATGGGAGGAGGAGTTGAAGTGCTGAGCCACCGGGAGATCAGGTTGGTTATTGCGAACCGAGCGGAGGTGTTGGGCGAAGCGATCGCCAAGTCTACGCTTGGTCTCACCGATGTAGAGCAGCTGACACCTAGAGCAGCGGATGCAATAGATGAGGTTGGAAGAGGTGCAGGTGAACCTCTGCCTCACCTGGAATGACTGCTTGGGTCCTTGGATGGAGTCAAGGGGGGAGTTCCTGAGTGTAAATATCACTTTAGTTTAGTTTAGAGATACGGCACGGAAACAGGCCCATTCGGCCCACCGAGCCCACACCGACCAGTGATCCCGGCACACTAACAGTATCCTTCACACATTAGGGACGATTTACAATTTTACCAAGCCAATTAACTTACAAACCTGTACGTCTTTGGAGTGTGGGAGGAAACTGGAGCTGTCAGACGCAGGTCACGACCTGGGAGACCGTACAAACTATGTACAGACAGCACCTGAGTCAGGATCGAACCCCCGTCTCTGGCGCTGTAATGCAGCAAACTCTACCGCTGCGCCACCGTGCCACCCAAGCTAAAGTGAAAAGAGTTGTTTGTGTGCTATACGGCCAAGTCACACCAACCATGAGTACAACCACGGCATAGACATGTACAACAAAATGCAAAGAGAAAAATACAAGGATGTAGTGTTACAGGGTAATATTGATACTCTGATAAAGAAAGCATTCCAGTTATAGAGAAAGTACAAATTAAAAAAAAGTGCAAGGTCCATAATGGGGTAGGTTGGAAGATCCAGACTGCACCTGATTTTATGTGAGGATTGTTCAATAGACTGATAATGTAGAGGAAGAAGCGGTTCCTGAATCTGGTGTACGTGCTTTCATGTTTCTGTATCTTCTGCCCGACGGAAGGGGGAGAAGCTCGGGAGAAGGTCCATATAAATCTATTGATCAACTGAGCAACTGATCATACACAGTCCTCTGAGGTAGAGAGTTACAATCCTTTGCTTAAAGAGATTTCTACACATCCCAGTGGCGTAGTGGTAGAGCTACTACCTCACAGCGCCAGAGGCACAGGTTCAATCCTAACTGCGGGCGCTGTCTGTACGGAGTTTGTACGTTCTCCCCGTGACCTGCGTGGGTTTTCTCTGAGATCTTTGGTTTCCTCCCACACTCCAAAGACGTACAGGTTTGAAGGTTAATTGGCTTGGTATAAATGTAAGTTGCCCGTAGAGTGTGTAGGATAGTGTTAGTGTGCGGGGATCGCTCGTCGGTACAGGCTCGGCGGGCCGGAGGGCCTGTTTCCGTGCTGTATCTCTAAACTAAACTAAATCTCAACCTGTAGAAAAGTTTTGATTAAAAAAATCACAAGCGCAAACTAGTGCCACTGGTGTTTGAATCGGAAAGAACAAGAATCCTACACTCACTGGCTTCCGACTCTCAAATCTGACCACTCTCAGATGAGCAAGCACCCGCCAATGTCCATACACGACACTGATTAAATTGACTTAAACCGATATTAACTTTGGGATACACACAAACAGCTGGAGTAACTCAGCAAGTCAGGCAGCATCTCTGGGGAAAAGGAATAGGTGACGTTCCGGGTCGAGACCCTTCTTCAGACCTCTGGGATGCTGTGTTTTCCAGGGACCCCGGGGGGGGGGGGGGGGGGGGGGGGGGGGGGAGCGTCCCTTTCGAGAGAGCCGTTCACAGATGCGGGAATCGCAAAACACTCAACACACAAACATCTGAATTGTCGAGAGGGAGAAACGCACGCACCAATGATTCCCACTGCCAGACCCATGGGGTGAGATTTAAATTCAATGAAAGGTGATGACAGGATTTGGTGGCATGAATCGGAATTTCACTGTGGGAGTGAGAGAATGCAAGTCATTACTTAAATCTGGAATTTAAAGAGAAGCTATATCTCAGTAGCAGTTTTGCCTAACTTAGTTTAGTTTAGTTTAGTTAAGTTTAGTTTAGTTTAATTTAGTTTATTGTCACGTTTACAGTGAAAAGCTTTTTTTGCATGCTAACCAGTCAGTCTGAAGAAGGGTTTCGGCCGAAAAGTTGCCTATTTCCTTCGCTCCATAGATGCTGCCTCGCCCGCTGAGTTTCTCCAGCACTTTTGTCTGCCAGCGGAAAGACTATACATGATTACAATCGAGCCATCCACAGTGTACTGAAGAAGGGTCGACCCAAAACGTCACCCATTCCTTCTCTGCAGAGAGACTGCCTGCCCCGCTGAGTTACTACAGCTTTGTGTGTCCATCTTTGGTTTAAACCAGCATCTGCAGTTACTTCCTACACAGTGTACAAATACATGACCAAGGGTGTGACGTTTAGTGCAAGATAATGTCCAGTAAAGTCCGGTTAAAGATAGACAGACGGTCTCCAATGAGGTAGATAGCAGATCAGGACCACTGTCTTGTTGTTGGTAGGGTGGTTCAGTTGCCCGATAACAGCTGGGATGAAACTGACCCTGTATCTGGAGATGTGCGTTTTCACACTTCTGCTCCTCTTGCCTGATGGGAGAGGGGAGAAGATGGAGGGAGACTTGTCCTTGGTCTGTGATGGTGGCCTTGCCGAGGCAGCATGAAGTGTAAATGGAGTCACCGTGAAACCACTGGATTGTCATTAAAAACCCAACTGGTTTACGAATCACTTTCAGGAGAGAAAACATGCCACCCTGACCAGCTCTAGTCCATATCTGGGCCAACGTGGCTGGATCTTGCCTCCCTCCACAGTTCAGAGGCAACTAGGAATGCCCAATAAATGTCACTATTTGCACCAACGTCCATGTCCATGGCTGAATAAAATCGCAGCGTTGAACCAGGCCCACCGCCATACGTCAGGGTGAGGGAAATGAGAGATACTATGACAAAGACTAACTCTCAGTGTAGGTAAGAACTGCAGTTGGTCTCCATTCGTCATTTTTTTAGAATCATATGGTGCAACACAATTGTAAAAAATAACTGTTTCAGGACTGGATGAGGGTTGGTCAAGATTATAAATAATGATCTCCTTTTCTTTTCACTATTTTCTCTCTCAACTTTCTTCATTTACTCGTTTTCTTTCTTCACACACTATATATTTCACATCTTTCTATCCTTTACTATCTAACTTCTTTTTCTTATTCTCATCTTTTTTCAATGTAACAAAAAAAAAAGAAGTTGTACATAAAATGTATTATGAAAATATATATTAGGCACTTTGGTGCCATATGGCTGTACTTACTTCTATTAAAATAAAATATTAAAAAAAAAAAATTTAAAAAAAAGAACTGCAGATGCTGGTTTAAATCGAAGGTAGATACAAAATGCTCTATTATATCAGCGGGACAGGCAGCATCTGAGGAGAGAAGGAATGGGTGACGTTTGAAGTTAGAGAAGTCGGGTCGAGACCCTTCTTCAGACTGATGTCAGGGTGGGACTGGGAGGAGAACCGGGAGAAGATAGAATGTAGTTGGAGAAATTTCGTGCCTGCATGGGAGTGAGTCCTCCAAACACCTTGGGAAGGGGGAGGGGCTGGGCGAGGGCGATGGTAGAACAGGGAAAGCAACGGGCTACTTGAAGTTAGAGAAGTCAACCCAGGTTCATACCCGCCGCCAGAACGTGGAGCACCGTCCCAGCCCCCGGACCAGATGTAAACTACCCAAGCAAAATATGAGGGGCTGCTCCTCCAATTTGTGCTGGGCCTCACTCTGACAATGGAGGAGGCCCAGGACAGAAAGGTTAGTGTGGGAAGGGGAGTTAAAATGTTGAGTAACCGGGAGGTCAGGTAAGTTTAGGCGGACTGAGCGAAGGTGTTCAGTGAGGAGGTGTTCAATCTTTGGTGCATCTGCAGTTCCTTCCTACACATGAAACCATTGAGCTGTGTGGACTAAATGGATTGTCAATGTCAGTGGGGAGCTCAGATACACATTGGTGCACAGATGCAGGGCTGAAACAGGCCCTTCGGCCCACCGGGTCCGTGCCGACCAGCGATCCCCGCACATCAACACTATCCTACACCCACTAGGGACAGTTTTTACATTTACCAAGCCAATTAAGCTACAAACCTGTACACCTTTGGAATGTGGGAGGAAACCGAAGATCTCGGAGAAAACCCACGCAGGTCACGGGGAGAACGTTCAAATTCCATACAGACAGTAACCATAGTCGGGATCGAACCCGGGTCTCCGGTGCTGCATTCGCTGTAAAGCAGCAACTCTACCGCTGCGCCACCGTGACCGCCACATGATAGCCAGTCACACCCAGCGGATATCAAGTGACCACTGCTGGGAGATGCGTGTGCGTTCCCCTCAGATGGAGGCCAGATTGAGTTCAGCTGTAATAATCCCGTGTATGAATAGATCTCCAATACTCGCCATCTAACATTACACATAAAGAATTTGGGTGAGGAGTCTCTGCATGTCCAACACCTGTTTATTTGTACTCCGTGCAGGAAGAAAGGTCTTTGGAGAAATATTTACCTTTTCCTGACCTTTTTGGAGTTGGGACCTTGAGTGTATTCCACCTCCTCACTGGGAAAAGAAACTCCCACTCATCTTAATCCTCGTTCACTGATCTGACCATGACTACCCCATCACAAGCCCCCATATCTCTTTTAAACTTCACTTTCACCAACCAGTTTTAGGAGCAGCTACGTTCCCTGCTGTTATCACACTACTGAACGACATAGTGGCACAGCGATAGAGTTATTGCCTTACAGCGCCAGAGACCCGGGTTCGATCCTGACTACGGGTGCTGTCTGTACAGAGTTTGCACGTTCTCCCCATGACCACGTGGGTTTTCCCCGAGTGCTCCGGTTTCCTCCCACACTCCAAAGACGTGCGGGTTTGTAGGTTAACTGGTTTCAGTAAAAATTGTAAATTGTCCCCAGTGTGTAAGATAGGGCTGGTGTACGGGAATTGCTCGTTGGCGCGGACTAGCTGGGTTTCCGTGTTGTATCTTTGAAACGGCGTCAAGTTGGGAAAAGAGTACAACGGGATCTGGGAGTTCTTGTACATCAGTCTATGAAAGTAAGCATGCAGGGACAGCAGGCAGTGAAGAAAGCGAATGGCATGTTGTCCTTTATAACAAGAGGAGTTGAGTATAGGAGCAAAGAGGTCCTTCTGCAGTTGTACAGGGCCCTAGTGAGACCACACCTGGAGTATTGTGTGCAGTTGTGGTCCCTTAATTTGAGGAAGGACATTCTTGCTATTGAGAGAGTGCAGCGTAGGTTTACAGGGTTAATTCCCGGGATGACGGGACTGTCATATGCTGAGAGAATGGAGCGGCTGGGCTTGTACAGTCTGGAGTTTAGAAGGATGAGAGGGAATCTTATTGAAACATATAAGATTGTTAAGGGTTTGAACACGCTAGAGGCAGGAAACATGTTCCCGATGTTGGGGGAGTCCAGAACCTGGGGCCACAGTTTAAGAATAAGGGGTAAGGCATTTGGAACGGAGACAAGGAAACATTTTTTCTCACAGAGAGTGGTGAGTCTGTGGAATTCTCTGCTTCAGAAGGCAATGGAGGCCAGTTGTCTGGATGATTTCAAGAGCTAGATTGGGCTCTTAAAAATAGCGGAGTCAGGGGGTATGGGGAGAAGGCAGGAACGGGGTACTGATTGGGGATGATCAGCCATGATCACATTGAATGGCAGTGCTGGTTTGAAGTGCTGAATGGCCTACTCCTGCACCTATTGTCTATTGTCTATTGTCTATAACTAAACTATACTAAATTGAACAGTCCTTTCATATGCTAGGGCACAGCCCTAATATGTTGCGGACATTGAATTTGTTTTAATTGCATTTCCTCTGTAAACGTAACGTTCTAACGCTCTAGCACTGCATGCTTGTATTTTCTAACGCTCTAGAACTGCATGCTTGTATTTTCTCCTTGCACCACCTGGTGCACTTGCGCGAGACTTGATTACACATGTGCAGCATGAGTTGACTGAGGTAGCACACAAGCAACATTGTCAATGTATCTCGGTACACGCAATTAACAAATACCGATCCTCACGATATGTTTGTCCGGGAAACTAAAACGCCCCCATAACAGAACTCACTACTTCCACCTAGAAAGTGAAACATGGAATATTTAATAAAGTTTGCACGTGCAGAATTTTTGTGAAAACAAAGAAACTTGATTATTTTTTCAACTTGACTCTCTTGACACATTTGCAGACGAGCAGCTTGGTGTTATGGAAAATCGCAATGCAGACCATTTAGCAGTAATGCAACTAATGGGCCTCTCCCACTTAGACGATTTTTTTGGGCGGCTACAGGCGGTTGCCGCAAAATTTTCAACATGTTGAAATTTTTTCGTCGACAGTGGCGACAATATTTGCGGTCGTAGGTTATCGCCAAGTGTCGTAGGTGAATTCCATTAAAACTAGTCCCTGGCAGCCGCCTAAAGAGTCGCCTAAGTGGGACAAGCCCTTAAAGGTAACACTTGTAGATCAATTGATACAATTGCTACAATTATAGATGTTACTTTAGTTTCGAGGTACATCTGGGAAACAGACACATTGGCCCACTGAGTCCGTGTCGACTGGTGATCCATCACCCATACACTAGCACTATCCTGCACACTAGGGACATTTTATTGAGGCCAATTAACATACAAACCTGTACATCTTTGCAATGTGGGAGGAAACTGGAGCACCCGGAGAAAACCCACGTGGTCACGGGGAGAACGTACAAACACCGTACAGACAGCTCGCTTAATCAGGATTGAACCTGGGTCTCTGGCACTGCAAGGCACCAACTCTACCGCTGCGCCCTGTGCTGCCCGTAAAAAACTATTATCTTATGTGATTTTGGGGGGGGGGATATGAAAAACTAGATGATTATTAATCGCCCAGCAGGTCCTTTGTATCTGAACAAGGGTCTCACCCAAAACGTCACCTATTCCTTTTCTCCAGAGATGCCGTCTGACCCGCTGAGTTACTCCAGATTTTTGTGTCTATCTTCAGCCCTTTGCTCCGTTCAATATACAGCTGTCCATCTAATAAATTCAACAGACTGGACCTTGTGTCAAGGCTGCCCTGCATTCTATGAGACTCCACAAGATGAGTACTGGACCTCTCCAGATTAATCCCAATATTCAAAAACAAGTACTTGCTAATAGCATCGTAATGCCTTTCCAATGATGCTCGTGACATTGTTTATGAGGACCAGACATGCCCTGACAAAGACTTGAATAGGAGCAATATTAATTTCAGATGCCTGAAGGGCGATATTGCAAAATATTTCTTGATGCGTGGGTAATATTAGAATTCAGCAATCGCTGTGCTTGTTAGACAAACACTTGGAAAAATGTGATCTCAATTAAGCACTTCACATGGTGCACCCATCTCATATCAAAGGGAGCCAGCTGTGTAATATGGTTTTCATAAGCAGCCAACTTTTCCAACTCACCTGCAGACATTGTTGGAAAGCTGAGCTTTGATTTCCGTCATTCTGATGTTTTATCATTGCCTTGTGAACCCAGTCTGAAACGTTCAACCTTGTGATACTGATTCTTTCAGAAAACAGAGGTGGGGGTTGTCCAGGCTTGTGGTACACCCAAACCAACAGTCTGATTGTAAATTGAGCAAGTTTATATATATATATTTGTTCCGTTTAGTTTCATTTATAGTCAAGTGTACCGAGATGATGAACTGAAGCTGATAGATCAACCAACATGATCAACCGGCATATTATCTTGCCAACACCCAACGAGCCTGGACTATGTGGTCCCTATCTCCACCTGCTCTGACTTTATTCAATGTGTAAGAAGGAACTGCAGATGCTGGCTTAAATCGAAGATCGACTCAAAATGCTGGAGCAACTCAACGGGACAGGCAGCATCGCTGGAGAGAAGGAATGTGTGACCTTTCGGGTCGAGACCCTTCTTCAGACTCTCGGGTATTCAGTGCCAGATTTTGGGTCTGAAGAAGGATCTCGACCTGAAACGTCACCCATTCCTTCTCTCCAGAGTTGCTGCCTGTCCCGTTGAGTTACTCCAGCATTTTGTGTCGATCTCCGACTTTATTCACCTCATACAATGCAGAAGTCAGGGTTATACCGCAGACAGGAGGATGAAGTGATTCCATGTTGTGAGTGCCGTCCACTACTCCTGAAGAAAGGCTTGTGTACTTGAGTGAGGAGAGCGTTCAATTGCAATGGTACTCTGAGTGTTTGTGGGTTCTGCCAACATACCAGGAGCCCACTCTCAGGCATTAACCATGACCATTGGCACCAGTTAGCCCTTCAAGAATGGGCTGAGAAAATATGGGGCAAGAGTCCGTGTTGTTAATTAGTTTAGTTTATAGTCCCTTGTACCAAAGTTGAGTGAAAAGCCTGTGTTGCGTGCTAACCTTTAAGGGTTAGCTCTTCTTCTCCAAGAATCCTTTTTTGCTTGAGTCCACCCTCCGCCACCTCCAGTTTAAATTCCATTTGGAATATTTTGGAGGACCAAGAAACAAGACCCAAGAACCAGTCAGCGGAAAGACAACACATGATTACAATCGAGCCGTCCACATACATGATTGAGGGAATAACGTGAATAATGTTTAGTGCAAGGTAAAGCCAGTAAAGTCCATCAAAGACAGTCCGAGGGTCTCCAATGAGGTAGATAGTAGTTCAGGACTGCTCTCGAGTTGTTGATCGGATGATTCAATTGCTGGGAAGAAACCGTTTCTGAATCTGGAGGTGTGCGTTTTCACACTTCTGTACCACCTGCATGAGGGAAGAGGGGGGAAGAAGGAGTGGCCCAGGTGAGACTTGTCCTTGATTATGCTATTGGCCTTGCCGAGGCAGCGTGAGGTATAAATGGAGTCAGTGGAAGGGAGGTTGGTTTGTTTGATGTTCTGGGCTGCGTCCACAATTTGGAAGTAAATGAGTGTTTCTATGGGAGCGGAATAAATTCACCATGGCAGGTAATGTATGTGTGTGTGTTCACACACATGTGCACACACACACTCTCAAACACACATACACACACCCTCTCTCAAACACACACACACACACACTCTCTCGAACACACACTCTCAAGCACACATTCACACACCCATTCACACACACACTCACTCTCAAACACACACACACACACACACACACTCTCTCAAACACACACTCACATACACACACTCACACACTCTCTCGAACACACTCACATACACACACTCATGCACACTCACAAATACACACTCTCAAACACACATTTACACACACACACACACAAGCACACACACACTCTCAAAAGCACACACTCACATACACACACTCTCAAGCACACATTCACTCACTCACTCTCACACATGCACAATCACAAATACACACTCTCAAACACACACTCACATATACACACACACTCTCTCACACACACAAACACACACATTCACATACACACACACACTCTCAAACACACACTCACAAACACACTCCCACAGACGCGAGTGTGTGCATCTTTGTGCAATAGAGAAACACCATTGAAAGTCGTGGAGACGTTTGTCTTTGATCATTGACACCAGACAAGTGTGAGAGTATCAACTACATCCAAACATTTGGTTCCATTAAACATTGGGAAGCTGAACTGAACCCAGTGCCAGGTAAACTAGTCCATGTGTACAGCCAAGTCTCACATTGACATTTCTTCAAAAGGGTTTTAGAAATCAGCTCTTGATTAGCTCCCATTCTGCTGACTCAACATTGGAATCCCGGAAAATATGTTTTTTCTTGAAATTATTATCTAACTTCCTGTGATTGATTTGGTTTCAGTTAGCCTTTATTAAGAGCATTTCCATAGTCCAAGAACTCTTTATTTGAAATGAAAAGATTCTAATCATCTCCTTATGCCACAAGTGCTAATCCAGAGTTTGTGTAGGAAGGAACTGCAGATGCTGGTTTAAACCGAAGATAGACACACAAAAAGCTGGAGTAACTCAGTGGGACAGGCAGCATCTCTGGAGAGAAGGAATGGGTGATGTTTTGGGTCGAGACCCTCTACAGACATCAGTCACCCATTCCTTCTCCTCAGTTTCTCCTGAATCAACAAATTTCGTCCCTTCTCAGAACTGGTGGGGATGTTGCCGCCACTGGAGGAGCTCCTCTCAAACATTGTTTGTCCAAAGGCAACAACCCTATCTCAGGCGTCAAGAGTCAAGAGCATTTAATTATCATATGGGCCGACAACGGAACAATGACGTTCTTACTTGCAGCAGTAAGTAAGGAGTGGTCCCGATGGGGAAGCATGGTGGCATAGCGGTAGAATTGCTGCCTTACAGTGCCAGAGACCCAGGTTTGATCCTAACTTCGGGTGCTGTCTATACGGAGTTTGGACGTTCTCCCAGTGACCTGCGTGGGTTTATTCTGGGGGTTCCTCTCACACTCCACAGGTTTGTAGGTTCATTGACATCAGTAAAATTGCAAGCTGTCCCTGGTGTGTGTAGGATAATGTTATGGACCTGTCCCACTTAGGCGATTTTTTCAGGCAACTACAGGCGTCTAGTTTGTCACCACATGTTCGCCGGGAGTCGTCTCCTCAGTCGCGCAAAAAGTCGTAGCATCTTCTGGTCGCCGCTAAATTTTCAACATGTTGAAAATGTTTTTGGTGACAGTGGGTTTGACGCCAATGAGCGCAGCTTGACTTCACCTCACGTAGGTGCCGTCGTAGGTTCTCGCCAGGATGACGTTGGTTGTCGCCGGTTTATCGGCAACCTGCTACGACCATGACAGTCGCCGGCAGTTGCCTAAAAAAAAAACGGCAAGTGGGACAGGCCCATTAGTGTGTTGGGATCACTGGTCGGTGCGGACTCGGTGGGCCGAAGGGCCTGCTTACGCGCTGTATCTCTAAACTAAACGAAACTGAGCAGCACAACAGGTCCGTAATACACAATACATGCAGATAATATGTAAAATAACAAAATCTCAACGAACAACCACAATACTAGTGAAAAAAAATACAGGTCCATCGCTAATTCATAGTTGAGGTGAGTATTGTGTGGTGTTCACAGCCTGATGTTGTTGTGAAGAAGCAGTGTCTGTTGTCACAGCTGAGGCTTTGCCCAGCATTAGTCCCCCAATCTCCATGCAGTGACTCAGCCGATGACAAACCGCACTCAGAACCCAGCTTTATGGACTCTTCGCCCTGAAGAAGGGTCCCGTCCCGAAACGTCAACGATTCATGTTCTCCAGGCATGGTGCTTGACCCACTGAGTTACTCCAGCATTGTGTGTCTTTCCTTGGTAAACCAACACCTGCAGTTCCTTGTTTCTACATACTGGATATATTCATGGTCTGCTTATTCTTGAATATTGTGAGTGACGTTTTGAAAGAGCTATTGGCTTTTACTTCTGAATCTATACACATGAGACATCAAGACCTGGCAACTAAACAGTCCTTTTGATACATGTTTATTATATATACATACGTCTGAAGAAGGGTTCCGACCTAAAACATCACCCATTCTTTTTCTCCAGAGATGCTGCCTGACCCGCTGAGTTACTCCAGCACTTTGTGTCTTTGTTTGTAAAAAGCCAGCATCTGCAGTTCCTTTCTACACAATCCAGGTATATGTCGCTCAACAGAAGCCTAATCCCATTCTCCCACATCCCTCCATGTCCTTTAGAGTCATAGACCCATAGACCCATAGAGTCATATTGTGTGGTAACAGGCCCTTCAGCCCAACCTGCCCATGCCGACCAATATGCCCCATCTAAACTAGTCCAGCCTGATTTTGGCCCATATCCCTCTAAACCTACCCTATTCATGTACCTGTCTAAATGTTTCTTAATCTTTGCGATAGTACCTGCCATCAACTACCTTGTTCCATACATCCACTACCCTTAGTGTAAAAAAAGTTACCCCCCCCTCAGGTTCGATTCTATTAAATCTTTCCCCCCTTCATCTTATACCTATGTCCTCTGGTTCTCGATTCCCCTACTCTGGGCAAGAGACTGTGCGTTTACCAGATCTTTAAAGAACTGCTCGAGTCGGCAGTGGAATGGGAATACAGAGTTAAATTTCATAGGGACATAATTTTCATGTCCTGTTGTAAATCAGTTCAAAATGGAAACAGCTGCTGGGAGTTTCAGTGGAAGAGTAATGTGTGAAAGGCACTGAAGCTCCAGGGGACTGCTCCAGGCCTGCATTCTAATTCTATGCTCCTGCTCCAAGTGCAGCTGCAAGCTTCAGGCTGGTGCTGCAGTCAGATATTTACACCTATGTGAAATTTAAAGGGGCCATGGACAATTTCAAGGCGTTGCAATGGAATATGGTTTTGTTAGTTTATAAAGGCAACCCCACTGACTGCGTAGGAAGGAATTGCTGATACTGGTTTACACCAAAAATAGACACAAATTGCTGGAGTAACTCAGCGGGCCAGGCAGCATCTCAGGAGAGGAATAGGTGACGATTCGGGTCACGATTCTTTAAGCCCCTGTCCCACTTAGGAAACCTGAACGGAAACCTCTGGAGACTTTGTGCCCACCCAAGGTTTCCGGAGGTTTTTGTCAGTCTCCCCACCTGCTTCCACTACCTGCAACCTCCGGCAACCACCTGCAACCTCCGGGAACCGCACGGAATCCTTGGGTGGGGCACAAAGTCTCCACAGGTTTCTGTTTAGATTTCCTAAGTGGGACAGGGGCATAAGACTGAGAGTCGGGGAACTAGAGGTATCAACCAACAGCGAGTGTTATTCTTCAAGTCAGACAGCATCTCTAGAGAAAAGGGCGGCACGATGGCGCAGCGGTAGAGTTGCTGTCTAACAGCGCCAGAGATCCGGCTTCAATCCTGACTATGGGTGCTTCTCTGTACGTTCCCCCAGGTGTGGGTTTTCCCTGGGAGGTTTGCATCCACACTTCGAAGACGTACAGGTTTTGTAGGTTAATTGGCTTGGTAAAATTGTAAATTGGCCCCAGTGCATGTAGGATGGTGTTAATGTGCAGGGATCGTTGGTCGGGCTTGGACACGGTGGGCCAAATGGCCTGTTTCCATGCTGTAACTCCAAACAAATCTATAAAGGAATAGGTGACATTTTGACTCGGGTCCTGTCTTCAGACTGAGAGTCAGGAGAGTGGGAAACTAGAGGAATGCAAAAGTACAGAACAAATCAGAGCCGGCATCATCGATAAACATCATGACGGGTCATCAGTGCCGACCCTGTAATGTTCCCAACCTTTTTATACTTCTAGTTCCCCTCTCCTCTGAGTCTGAAGAAGGGTCCCGACCCGAACCGGCACCCACTCCTTTTCTCCAGAGATGCTGCCTGACCCGCTGAGTTACTCCAGCATTTTGTGTCTATCTTTCACGACTGACTGGTCAGCTTTGGTTAACGGCGGCACGGTGGCGCAGCGGTAGAGTTGCTGCCTTACAGCACTGGCAGCGCCGGAGACCCAGGTTCGATCCTGACTACGGGTGCTGTCTGTACGGAGTTTGTACCAGCGTGGGTTTTCTCCGAGGTCTTCGGTTTC